>NC_064282.1:79193812-79237870 GCF_019186545.1 Solanum stenotomum | reverse complement strand
TTATGTTTCCTACTCCTATGTTTTGAGACTTTAGCTTGCAATTGTATTTTGACTATGAGGGGAGCCGGTAGTATGTCATGGCCCCCGTCCTATCTATGTATGTAGAGGTGTGCGTTGGACAAGTATTTTGTAAATGAGCTTGACTCTTGTTCTATGATGTCTTTTTGAAATGGTTTGCCCTTAGTCCCTATTTCCCGTTAATTAATGTTCATTGTAGTTCCGCGACCGATGAAGTGTGATGACAAGTTTGAGAGGCTTGTTTGGGGTTCCTTCGGGTTCCTCATTCGCCATGTCACGTCTAGGCCCTAGGCTTGGGTCGTGACAGTTTGATTGATAGTTGTGTTTTAATTCATTAATTGTAGTTGCAAATGCAATTCTAGTTTAGCATTCTATGCTTTCTTGAGAAAGAGGTTTTAGAATTAAAACTATCAATTGATGATTGTAGTGATTGGGTTATTGTTGGTTCAGCTTGAGAAAGTGAATCTAAATTCAATCCTACCAATCTAGCTCGAGAGAGTAGGTTAATTAAGGTATTGGGTTGTTCATAGTGTTATGCTTGTCGAGGTTCGAGAGAACTCGCTCGATTCGTGGTGGTTGTTCGAGAGATGGCTATTACATCTAAAGTCTAGCCTACTTACTAAGATTTAGCGTGTCTTAGTAGATCTTAGTCACCCATATAGCAAAATTAGCATTTAATCGATCACATCCCCAAGGATCCCTCTCTAGTTGATTACTACCCTGTTTTTGTAGATGTTAATAGCTCACTCTAAACCCCCCATTTGACAGTAATTATCAACCCCTGAAATTTACTTTGAAGTATTCCGATAATGTTTACTTCTACTAATGATTAGAACACATTGTTTACTTCGTAATTGAATTATCTTCCGTATCACTCCCTGTGGGATCGACTCCAACTCTTCGTTGGGTTTATACTTAATTGTGACCATCTACACTTACAATTGGATGAAGTGTAGTTGAGCGTTATCAATCATCAGAAAATGTTGCTTAGCGGCAAACTTGAAATAAGGTAAAGTTTGGTATTAGCAAAAATGCTAAATCTATTATGTAGTGGCTTCTTTAGTGATGGTAACTGGAACATGTTTAAGTGATGTGCTTAATTTGGTCTTCAATTTTGTGCTCATCGAGCTTTATGGGTATTGCTTTTCCTAGAATCAGTATTCAAGGTGGCTAAAATGAGATTTGCTCTACCATTAAAGTCACTGATAATATTGAAATCGCGATTATTTTCACATTGCTTCAGATAAGCCATCGAAGTTGGATAACCACCATTACATCGGTAAAATTTGCCTTTTATCTTCTTTGTCTCAAAAAAATAATTATTATTATTTTATACTTTAATCTTCGAAGATTAGTATGTATATATGTAAACTCACATATGTAAAACAATTGAAGAAATTTTTTTATGGAGAATCCATTGAAAACAACAAGTTCGGACAATAAAACAAGACCTTTGAAACATAAAATGGTGGATCATACTGAAGTAGAAAGAAAATTGTAAATGAAAATGACTAGGTTGGGAAGATAGCTAGCTAGCCTATATATACTCGTAGGAGTATATTATGTGTCTAACCCTAGTAACATACCTCATCCAAACAAAAACATAGAGAAAAAATTAAGAACAAAAACAAGAATAATAATATTTCTCAATTGGGACAATTATAATTGTCAGAAGATGTTCATTCTCCGGCTTGAGCAAGGTGTAATTTTTTAATAGCTTTGCCCTTGGTTTTGAGATACATCTCAAAACCATCTAGCTTTTCATCATCATCCTTCTTGATCTTCTTATTCTTTCCATTTTCTGACCTCATTTTTAAATTCCATTCTAGTTGGTCAGCCAGTATATGTGGTTGTTCCTCTCATATTCTTCAACAACATGTTCATCCCATGATGTTTTCCTCTTATTCCCACCATCTATTTTGTTACTATGCACCCACTTTTGAGTAGCTCTAGTCATGATGGATTCCGCAAATGCAATTCGAACTCCCGGAGAGTCAAATATTTTTGCATTGATACGATTGAGATGATTAGCATTTTTGGTGTTTGAAGATTCTTTTGTCTTCACATCCCTTTGGGAGACAGTCTGTTCAAGAATGAATGCATAAACTTGTTGTCAAATTTATATATATATATATACACTTTTTCTATAAGCTAGGATTGATGGAAGTATAGGTTTAGTGGATATGACGAATCTTTTGAAATTGTAAGTATATCGTGGAATTTTTTATTAGGTAAGTAAGAAATTAAATGTTTTTTCATTTTACCTTTCAAGTGCAAAATTTCTAATTGGAGATGAAAAAAGAAAATATTTTTTTGGAATCTGAATAGATTAGTTGGTTTGTTACATAATTTTAAAAATAAAATAAAATTTGGAGAGTAAGATAAAAATATTTCATACATGTGACTTAGTTTGATTTGATACATAATTTATGAAAGTAAATGAAACTTTTAAATCTTGTCATCTTAAATCAATAATTTATATATAAAAAAATCTTTAAACCAGTAACTAGTTATAATTGATAGTATTACCTTAAACAAACGAAAAATAAAAGTATAAAACATTAATGAAACAGATCAAAAAAAGATAGTAGTTTTGATAATAGATGAAAAATTAAAAGGGAATATTATATTATGTTTTTATGGCAAAGCAAACAGCAATTCAACGATTCATTCAAAAAAAAAGTATGACAATTGATATTCTAATAAAATTAACCTGTTGTTGTGTTGGTGTTGGTGGAAGCTGATGATTGCTGACATTCAACTTACGATGGACATTCTTATGGCAATGAAAAAATTGACATTGGAAAAATTCTATGCTACTGATGGGACCGCAAGGAGCAAAAGCCTGATAGCTATCGGCAACATTAACACTTGCTAAAAGACAACGATTGCACTCACCATAAGCGCTTAGACCTTTCACCATATAAAATCAAACCAAGGGAATATAACTACCAAAAAATAAAAATCAAACCAGGGGAATATAACTATATGGAAAAATATATATTAGAAAATAAAATGAAATTGGAAAGCTCTTTGTTAGAAGTCTGAAGGGAAATCAGTACAATGGGTAGCTTTTTAATTTTGCCCTTGTGGAGGTTTTTTTGATAAAAAAAATTATTGTATTTCATTTTTCCCTTGTGGATTTTAAAAAAATAATAATAATTTCACTAATCTGATAGAAAATAAGGAGGTTGTATTGCAAATCATAAAAAATCAGGATTAAAAATAAGTTAGAAGAGAAGACATGTTTGGATGTAAAATGCAATTGACTCATTTGTTTGGAATATACTGATTTTCAAACTTTTTTTCAAAATTAATTAGCTATCCATATATATGACCTCATAATATGAATTATTACGTCATTGAATATTAGTTAATTAGAAAAAAAAGTCGTTGGTTTTATAAGAAATATTATTATAATTTGTATCTCAAATTTGGAAAACAATTTTGAACTTTTTTCGACCAGTTACTATCTTGAATAATGGGCATGTCTAGGTATGCTTAACCTTATCACAACTACGATAATTTTTATTTGAGAGAAAAAAGTAGACTGAGAAATTTTTGGAAGTGTCAAATAAGAGGTAGGATTGAATTTAAGTGTGTTAAAATGGAAGAAGTGATATTTTAATGACTTAACAGTTATTTATATTAAAATGAGCTAAAAATTAAATCATAACTTAACCCGCTCAATTTTTTGTTAGTTTTAAACTATCTGTTTGTTTTCATATAATTTGTTTAAGAACCTAATAAAATATTTCTCCTTATATTATATCTGTATATAACTTATCATGAAATTAAAAAAAAATAGAAGTATTTAGATAAAGTTTATTCATGAATAACTTTGAGTTGTGTATCGGCAAGTCAAAATGATCTAATTTAATAATACGTGTATATCAATAATTCGCTCAAATCTAAATAGAATGGGCGGATTATGATTTTATGGATTTATTTTACCACCTCTATACATAATACATGTATGATCACTATGACGATCACAAGGGCTTTCTCATTCCGTCATTAAATGTTATTTACCTATGTCAATTATATAACTACGACTGTACAAATATAAGTGTGTATGGATGAGTTCAGTTGAATAGTTTTAACTTAAGCTTTATAAATAATTAATTCCAAAACCCAATAATTCAAATGGTTAATTGATTTAGTGACATCTCAAAAGTCAGAAAATTCAAAAGAGTATATTGACTCTTTTATAGAACAGAGCAACAAAAAGTACTATTCCCTTCATCCCATTTTATGTGAGGTAGTTTGACTCGGCACAGAGTTTAAGAAAGAAAGGAAGACTTTTAATACTTGTGGTCCAAAATGAATGATAAAAATTTGTGTGGCTGTCATTTCATTAAGGGTAAAATAGACATTTTATAGTTAAATTGTTACTTAATATAGAAATGTGTCACTCTTTTTGGGACTGACTAAAAATGAAAGTCACATAAATTGGGACAGAGGGAGTAATATATATGGACAAGCAAACTAATCACTTCCTACTTTTTAATTTATTTATCTGATTTTAATTTAACACGATATTTAAGAAAGTAAAAAATATTTTTGACTTGCAATTTTAAATTAAAAATATTTAGAATGTCAATATGCCCTTTAATCTCATGATCTTAATTATGTAATGTCACGTAAAAAGTTTTCTATACAAATTTCATTAACACAATTAGAAGCACAAATAAAGAAATTAAGGGTTTCAGGAGCACCAATCACCACAATCATCAAGTACATGTGTAACACTTCGGAAATTGGAACTTGGAATGTAAAAGATAAAAGGCTTCAGTTGAGTACAGATATATGTGTATGTAAGGTTGTACGGTCCGTACATGTTATCATGGCCCGTACAACTAACTGTGGTGAAAATTAAACTTGATGGTCTTGTTACGAAGGGTTTCAAGGGCCATTTAGAGTTGCACAAGTCGTGGACCAGGCCGTGAAGCTTTGCACAGACGTGAAATCGTTCGTGAAAGGAACCCATCAGCTTTTAAGTTTAGGGTCAACTTTAAATAATCATATATCTCAGCATATAACGAATTAGGTGGCCCATAACCTATTAAATTAAAAGTCTTTGAGTCCTTCTTCTAATGCCACCAAATGTGCCTCATTTTGAGTTCGGAGTAAAACGTTATGCCTGTTTTAGTGAAGCACTGTTGGGTAGGTGAATTTTCACGGCAGGCTATATGGCCCTTGAAGTGTTTCATAGATCGTGGTGCCAACGGTTTCACAGTCCGGGTTCGGTGTCAAAAGGCTAGCAAACATGGACAAGGTGCTCCAGTATAACATTCTTCAATGTAAGCAAATCTTTTAATAGCGCAGCAACCAGTGACACTAGAAGACAAACATACACCATTTGTACGTCCTTTACATGCCCAGCCAGCAAAATTATTCAGCAATACCTCAAAATCCTCATAAATCATGTATGCCAACATGGTTAAAGGATCATACTTTTTGGATGAATCCTTATTGCTTAGTAGATCCACTTAGTTGAGGTGTCCTATAGCCCGACAAGGTGTAGGACTGTTCTAACAGCATAGGTGAAACGTTGTATCACCATGTAGCTCATAGTGATGGTTGTCCGTTAGAGAATTTCCCAATAGAGTTAAAATGTATTTTTAATATATCATTTATTATGTTGAGTTCAGAGATGAGTAACTATTCTTGTAAAGCTTTAAATTATTTTAAATCCTTTAATTCTTTACATTCAGCTTGAGTATATTTTATCAATTATAGTCCTTTCATTTAGTTATTTCGCCTCGACTATATTGCATACTCGTGCATTCAATGTACTAATGTTATTCGACTTGCATCTTTTATGATGCAGATACAAGTGTTCATGATCATCAACATGTATTTCGTTAAGATCACTTTGTGCTTCAGATAGCTTTGGTGAGTCTCCTTGCTTTCCAGAGGATTTCACATTTATTTTCCTATTATTGTTGAGTTGTCATAGGTAGTGTCCCGACATCTATCCTTTTATTAGAGGCTTAATAGATAGTTAGAGTTGAGAAGTCTCAATATTTCCCTTTTATTTAAAGACATTGTCAGATATTTTACCCACTGTTTTATTTATAACATTGAGTACTTTATGTAATGACCCTCCTGGTAATTTCTGTATTTTGCCTTCTGTGTGTCGTTTAGAGTGTTCCTGTAGTGACCCCAAGTCATTTCTGACTTGCTGGGACTGACAGTTCGGTCACCTGGTCGTTCGTTTGGTTATGGTGCGAGTTTTAGTGTTTTAGAGCTTATGAACCTTAAACGATCATTTTTGATCAATAGTTCAAGAAGACGACCTCAGAATAGAATTATAATGGTTCCATCAGCTCCAGAATGGCCAAATTAGGCTAGTAGCATAGTTGGCACGAGCATCGAGGCCTTCGATGCGAGCTTGGATAATTAGGCGTTTTAGCCTTTGAAATTTGGCCTAAGGTTGAATTTGGTCAACATTCTTGGAAAATGCACTCGAATGAAAATTTCGTCAGTGCGGTTACCTTCGAAATATTGATTTCGGTCTAGAATGACCTTTCGTTCGCTTCCCGAGGCTTTCGGTCTAATCCCGAGGCCCGTTGTGGAAATGGGTAAAATGGCATTTGGGTTTGGGAAATTTTTTTTATCGAGATGACTTCTGATGGAAATTTCGACTATGCCATTGAGTCCAAAATGTCGATCTTAGTAGGGTAACATATCTATTTTATTTTTATCGGGTTCTGAACGAATTTCAAGCACCCCGTCGGAGACTTTGAAGAATTTAGCCAAAGCTGAGATCTGGTGCAGCTCTTTAGCGACCGGAGTTTGGGCCTTTAACGACCAGCTTTTACGTTTTTAGCGACCAGTTTCGCCCTTTATAAAACCCCAACTTAGCTTTATTCCTCATTTTCCTTAAAGTGCGATAACTTGATCTTTGGAGCTCCAATCTGGGCGATTCAAAAGGCAAAGTTGTGAGATTTTTCGAGGACAACTCGTTGGTGAGCTCAGAATCTGATTTGGGGTCCCCGTTCGAGGTAAATTTCACAAAATAACTGCTGCCACAACCCCTTTTTGNTTAGGTTTTTAGTGACCAGTTTCGCCCTTTATAAAACCCCAACTTAGCTTTACTCCTCATTTTCCTTAAAGTGCGATAACTTGAGCTTTAGAGCTCCAATCTGGGCGATTCAAAAGGCAAAGTTGTGAGATTTTTCGAGGACAACTCGTTGGTGAGCTCAGAATCTGGTTTGGGGTCCCCGTTCGAGGTAAATTTCACAAAATAACTGCTGCCACAACCCCCTTTTTGTGAGCTTGATTTTGGAATTTTTGAGACTTGTTTTCTCATCCATTTTAGGACCATTTCAGCGATTCCTGAGTCCATTTTGAGGGGGTTTTTGAGGAGAACGTTGTGATATTGTCAGAATTTACTGTAGACCGCCCGTTTCTGGTAAATATGTTGAATTAACTACTTTCCCATTTCTTTAGTTCTTGAGGAAAATTTGGGTTTTGGTTGCATCTTGGTTTTGTGGTGTTTCCGAGCCCCTAATTGTGTCCCATCACAGAACACAAGTTTGAGGAGCTGTTAAGAACTTATTTTTGGGGTTAATTCCAGAATTTTTAGCGCGGGTCCGAATTTTCCCGTTTTGACCCCGAAATTGGTCCGTCTCCGTTTCCTGCGATTTTAGTGTCTAAACGATGGTAATAACGTTGTGACTCTATTTTTGGTAGCGGGGCAGCGTTTCGAGTCCGTTCGGAAAGGAAAAGCTTCAGAGGAGTTAATTTGGGGCGCGTGTGATCGGCCTACAGGTAGGCTACGATTTCTCTCTCTTAGATTGAGCTCGAGAGTGTGAATGCATGTTGATTAGTTGGGATTTGGGTTGGTAGTTATTTAATCATGAATAGGTTTTTAGAAATCATGTTTTGGCCTCTATCGGGAATTATCGGGTAACTGTGAGCATGTTATATGTTACTAATTGACCCTCGTTGCTATGTGGAGTGCTTGTATGCTTGATTGATGTCTATCTGAAGCATGTTGGGCCTTAGTTTAGGTTTGACTAGGGTTTGCCTTAGAAATACATGATTCGGAACTGATAGGCCTTAGTTTTACCCCGATGTCACTCAGCCGGCTTAGATCCTTGTAGACTGTTATATCAGACTTAAGTCTAATAGTTTGGGCCTTAGCTAGGCGATACATTACTCCGACAATAGTTATCCTTATTTCCCCAATGTTACGACTTCACGAGTTACGTCGGCGGCACTAGATACTTATATAGAGCATTCGGTTAGAGGTCCGGCCTCAATTACTTGATACTTGTGATTGGTTACTTGGGTACTTCTGGTGAACATCCGGTTCGAGGTCCGGCCTCCGTACTATCATATTCTACTAATTTAGGTTGAGGTTCTGGTCGGTGTTCTTCGTTTTTGGGTTCTCTTATGTAATTCTCTCTAGTTATAGTTATTATGTGTACTCGTCGGGATAATGGGGGTCCGTTCGAGTTTTTATTAAACTTGCACACGAGTGTACCTTCTGGGCTTATGGGGCCCAGTTAGATGTAGTTAGCTTATAGATTACTTTAGTTAGTTCTTTCTACACTCGTGTGCATTCCATTATTACTTAGACTTCTATTCTTGACCTTTGTTTGTGTTATTCCTACTTTTTATATTGCCTTTACTTTTCAAGTTCAGTTGGCTTATGACGCTTACTGGGTAACTACTATTTTGGTACTCATGCTACTCTTTTCATCTATTACATAATGCAGGTCCAAGCACGAGTGGCCAACGTTGATCCAGTTTGGAGTAGTCTAATCCAGAGACAGGGGTAAGCACACGGAGTTTTGTACTATTTCAGTCTCCATCTGTATAAATAGAGTGGAATTGATACCCATGTTGGAATCAATGTATTTTGTTATTTCTTGATGTGTGGCTAAAAACCCCATTCTTGGGGTGTGATTTAGCAAATATGTGTTGATATTGTTGTTGGGTCTTGCTTGTTGATAGGATAGATGTATTTTAATGGTGATATCACCTAGTGGTTGTGGTTTAATTTAATGGGCTTGTAGTTGAAAATACAAAACCACCCATGTGTTTTCGGCTTGCACGAGAGGGAGGTCGTGAAACCTAGACCACTAGACTGATGGCCTAAGGAGTGGGTCAACATGAGGTTCAACCCGAGAGGGTGAGCCCTAGTCCCCTATCCTAACACTCAGCTCGAGAGAGTGAGTGGGGTAAGGCGTAGGCTGGTCTTCATGCGGCAAATGGGTGTCTGAGAGGAACCCATTTGAAACAGGGTAAGTTGCCCTAGAGGGAACTTATTTCCATCTAAAGTTTAGCCTAGTCACTATTATCTTGCAATTTTTTTATTGAAAGCATGTACCCAATGATTTATCTCAATTTGTATTGCGGTCACACCCCAAGAACATTTCCCCATACTTGATTTTCTTGTTAATTTTTGCTATTTTTACTACTTGTGACAAAACCCCCAAATCGATATTTGACACTTTTGTGTCACCCCCTTTAATTTACTATGTTTTTAATCGTTAAATTATTTAGCTACGACTAGTTAGAGCTTAATTTTACTTTTCTATGAATTCTCAAAACCACTCCATTGGGATACGACCCCAACTTTTAGTTGGGTTACTATACTATCGACGATCATAGACACTTATACCGTAGGTTAGTGTCGTTGGTCATGATAAGCATCAAAATGGCGCCGCTGCCAGGGAGTGGTGTCATGTGAAAATGTAGTTAACTAGAGCTTTTTGTTCATTTTAGTGTAGTTTTTACTAATTTTGCTTTTACTTTTGTTCTTCTTTGTTTATTGTTTGTGTATGCAGGTCCTCTACATAGAGCCAAAAAAGGGGTGGCCTCATGAAAATGTTGAAAACCTCACTAATGGAACTTGAGTGAGGAGTTGCGTCGAGCCACGACGTTAAATAAGGCGCTTCTTGGGAGGCAATCCAAGGTCGTAAATTTAGGATTTAATTTTATAATTAATGGTGTGTTGATGTTGCAGATAAACATAGAAAAGTGTGGAAAATATCAGGTTGGCGAGCAGAAAGTCCATTCCGCGAGTCGCTAAACATATCAGCAAGCCTGAATGGATCCGCCGTTTGGCTCAATACAATAGTTGTACAAAGCGTGTAAAACTCGGCGAACTCGGAAAGCATCTCGGCGCATAGCCATCCTGCTTGGCGATCTCGATGTAGACCGTCGATCTCACCCCTAGAAAATTAAAGATTTTGAAGAAAAGGCGAGATAAATGACTACTTGGCGGACCGCTGAGTGGGTCGGCGAGTTAACTAACATCGCCAAATGGACAAGAACTGAACAGTTATAAAGTGCCAAAAATCTCACAATTTTTAAATTTTCCCACTCTCCCTCCTTTTAAACTTCTCAACTTCACATCAAAATATTTTCTAGATTATTGCTTGCCTTTAGTATTGTAGTCGATAATTAGTGCTTGTAGTGGATTACATTGTCGCCTAGTATTTCAAAATTATTTTAATCGGCATCTAAGGTTGGTTTTCCGAACCCTGAAGTTATTTTTAGCAATTTTGTACACATTTGCAATGATTTATTTTTTTGTTATTTGCATTTGAAGAAAAATGTTTTTATTTGTGGTGGGGTGAGGCCCACCTTGTTTTGCTTGTTTCGGATACTTATGTTTTGGTGTACATTTGGGTTCTCTATTTTTTAATTGTGTTTTTAAAAATTGCTTTGCGATTGGGTTTAATTGAAAAATAATCTTGACCCTTCTGAAAAATTTTCTCCACTTCTTGTGTTGAAAGTGGTTGTTCTTGTACAAATTCAAGTCTCGATTTCGATCAATACCGATGACTTGAATGGTTTTCTCAATCGAACAAACATGAATGTGCGGCTACGACGAGAACAAATAAATTTTCATAGACAATATGTGAACTATTTGCATCTCGTTATGATTAGCCATTTCTCAAATTGATTCTCTTGTAATAACTATTGCACACTAGCGAAAGTGTGTAGTCTTGTTTGACTTAAGTGTCGATGCCTTCTGTGATGAGCTTACTTTGAACCTTGCATGAATAAACCTAGAATTTACCCCGTTAGTCTAATTGATTTACTAAGGTGTGCTCTTGAGATGATCTTAGGCAACTTTTGAAGAGTGTGAGCCAATTTGACATATACCTCTTTTGTGGCCTACCGGTGAGTGTGTGAAACTATTTTGAACACCCTTTGAGCCTTACCTTTCTTTGGAAGAACTTTGATGAACCCTAGACCTTAATTAACCCACTACCTATAATCCTCTTGATTTGTGGTTTAGTGAATAGTCAACTTAGGCCAGAAACCTAAGTTGGGGGTGTGGTGGAAAGGAAAAGGAGAAATCAAGAAGTGCAAGAAAAGTCCCCCTTAACCCATGGTATCGCATAAAAATGGAACCCCTTCAAAAAAATGAAATGTGAAATAAAGTACGAAGGGAATCGGGTTACAAGAAATCCATGGAGGAGAATAGAAAAGGTGACTTAGAAGCACTAGAAAAAAAATTGATAAAGGAAAAGAAGGAAATGCCTTGAGAATGCCACAACTCACGAGGAAAAAGTCACTGAGCCTAAATGACCATACCTTTGCATTCAACCCCATTACAAGCCTTAGAAAGACCTTTTTGATCTTGAGTAAGCCGAATCGAAAGTCGATTGGAAAATAAGGGCAAACCTATAGGTGAAAACATGTATTGTGTTCCTCTTTTTGAGTATGAGCGTTGCATCAGATTCCTGATCTTGAATTGATTAACCTCTGTGTGTGAATATGGAATCATTTTTCATGTGAGGGCATTTAGATACTTTTTTTTAGCTTGAACTTGCACAAGTAGCAAGTATTGTGAGCATGAGAATCTTTGGTAATTGTGTGCCACAACTTGAATCTTTGAGTACACAATTCCTTGCATAAGTAAATTGAGTCTTGCTGTGTGCACTCTTGATTGAGTCTTGTATAGCACTGTTTGAGACACCCTTTCTGAACGGCTGAACTTGAGTTTTCTTGAGGACAAGCAAAAGTTTAAGTTGGGGGTGTTGATGACTCCACAAATTGGACTCATTTAGGGCTTTATTTTGATAGAAATAGTGTCCTTGAATGTCTATTTTGTTACAATATCTGATTAAAATCTTGAGTTTCAGGTATTTGAAGTTTTAGTGAAAGCATGGACACTTAGGCGCAAAAAGGAACAAAAGAGGCTGAAAAGAACGAAGAAGCTGAAGCATGAGAATCGCCAAGAACCTTTGGCGATCCGCCGAAAGGACAGACTCTGCCCTTTGTTCCAATATGCGATGCCCTAAAGGAAAAGGATCAAAAAAGCGATGAAAGGAGCAGGCAGTGCTTCGCCGAATAGTTTCCCGAAGCAGTACTATACTGCCTAATGGTCCAGAACGTGAAGATACTGAAGGCAAGCATGAAACGGCGATAAAACAGAAGAAGGGTGAGTCGCCGAGTCATTCGACAGCATTGACTAACTTCGCCGAACTATCCGTCTGCACTAATTTCTGATGGCTATAAATACTGAACTCTTTATTAATTTTATAAGTTTCGAACCATTATTATTATCTTCAGAATAGAATAGTACATTTTTAGATATTTTCCCTTAAGTTTGGAGAGGGTTTTGTGGGAGACTTGAAGAGAGAAGGATTTTATCTTCCCCAAGTTGGAAGTGAGTCTTCTCCATTCTTCTTGCTTGGCTTAAAGCAAGGTTTAATTTCTTATACCCATTTGATTTTAGTATCATTTTAGGTGTATTTTGTTATTTCTTGATGTGTGGCTAAAAACCCTATTCTTGGGGTGTGATTTAGCAAATATATGTTGATATTGTCGTTGGGTCATGCTTGCTCATAGGATAAATGTATTTTAATGGTGATTTCACCTAGTGATTGTGGTTTAATTAATGGGTTTGTAGTTACAAATACAAAACCACCCATGTGTTTTTGGATTGTCCAAAAGGGAGGTCAGGAAACCGAGACCACTAGAGTGATGGCCTAAAGAGTGGGTCGAAATGAAGTTCAGCCCGAGAGGGTGAGCCCTAGTCCCATAGCCGAACACTCAGCTCGAGAGAATGAGTGGGGTAAGGCATAGGTTGGTCTTCATGCGGAAAATGGGTGTCCTACAGGAACCTATTTAAAACAGGGTAAGTTGCTTGAGAGGGAACTTATTTCCATCTAAAGCTTAGCCTAGTCACTATTATCTTGCAAATTTTTTATTGAAAGCATGTACCCAACGATTTATCTCAACTTGTATTGCGGTCATACCCCATGAACATTTCCCCATACTTGATTTTCTTGTTAATTTTTGCTATTTTTACTACTTGTGACAAAACCCCCAAATCGATATTTGACACTTTTGTGTCGCCCCCTTTAATTTACTATGTTTGTAATCGTTAATGTCTTTAGCTACGACTAGTTAGAGCTTAATTTTACTTTTCTATCAATTCTCAAAATTACTCCCTTGGGACACGACCCGAACCTTTATTTGGGTTACTATACTATTGATGATCGTAGACCCTCATACCGTAGGTTANNCTTTAGCTACGACTAGTTAGAGCTTAATTTTACTTTTCTATCAATTCTCAAAATTACTCCCTTGGGACACGACCCGAACCTTTATTTGGGTTACTATACTATTGATGATCGTAGACCCTCATACCGTAGGTTAGTGTCGTTGGTCACGATAAGCATCAAAATGGCGCGCTGTCGGGGAGTGGTGTAACATGAAAATGTAGTTAACTAGAGCTTTTTGTTCATTTTAGTGTAGTTTTTACTAATTTTACTTTTACTTTTGTTTTTCTTCGTTTATTGTTTGTGTATGCAGGTCCTCTACCTAGACCCAAAAGAGGGGCGGCCTGATGAAAATGTGGAAAACCTCACTAATGGAACTTGAGTGAGGAGTTGCGTCGTACCACGACGTTAAATAAGGCGCTTCTTGAGAGGCAACCCAAAGTCGTAAATTTTGGATTTCACTTTTATAATTAATGGTGCGTTGATGTCGCAGATAAATCGAGGAAAGTGTGGAAAATCTCAAGATAGCGAGCAGAAAGTTCATTCCGCGAGTCGCTAAACAGGTTGGCAAGCCCGACTGGATCCACCGTTTGGCTCAATACAAGAGTTGTACGGAGCCTGTAAAACTCAGTGAACTCGAAAAGTAGCTCGGCGCATCGCCGACCTGCTTGGCGATCTCGATGCAGACCATCGATCTCAGCCCTAGAAAATTGAAGATTTTTAAGAAAGGGCGAGATAAATGACCACTCGGCGGACCTCTCAGTGGGTCGGCGAGTTGACTAACATCGCTGAATGGACAAGAACTTAACAATTATAAAGTGCCAAAAATATCAGAATTTTTAAATTTTCCCACTCTCCCTCCTTTTAAACTTTTCAACTTCACATCAAGGTAATATTTTCTAGATTATTGCTTGCCTGTAGTATTGTAGTCGATAATTAGTTCTTGGAGTGGATTACATTGCCACCTAGCATTTCAAAAGTATTTTAATCGGCATCTAAGGTTGGTTTTCCGAACCCCGAATTTATTTTTAGCAATTTTGTACTCATTTGCAATGATTTTTTTTTTGTTATTTGCATTTGAGGACAAATGTTTTTATTTGTGGTAGGGTGAGGCCCACCTTGTTTTTCTTGTTTTGGATATTTGTGTTTTAGTGTACATTTGGGTTGTCTGTTTTTAATTATGTTAATAAAAATTGCTTTGCAATTGTTTGAACTTATGGCTCTCTTTTGGGTTTCACTGAAAAATAATGTAGACCCTTCCGAAAAAATTTCATTTTTCGAAAAATTTTGCCACCTCTTGTGTTGAAAGTGTTTGTTCTTGCACAAATTCAAGTCTCGATTTCGATCAATACTGATGAATTGAATAGTTCTCTCAATCAAACAAACATGAATGTGCGGCTACGACGAGAACAAATGAAGTTTCATACACAATATGTGAACTCTTTGCATCTTGTTATGATTAGTCATTTCTCAAATTGATTCTCTTGTAGTAACCGTTGCACACTAGCTAAAGTGTGTAGTCTTGTTTGACTTATGTGTCGATGCCTTGTGTTATGAGCTTACTTTGAACCTTGCATGAATAAACCTAAAATTTACACTGTTAGTCTGATTGATTTAGTAAGGTATGCTCTTGAGATGATCTTAGGCAACTTTTGAAGAATGTAAGCCAATTTGACATATACCACTTTTTTGGCCTACCCGTGAGTGTGTGAAATTCTTTTGAATACCCTTTGAGTCCTACCTCTCTTTGGAAGAACCTTGATAAATACTAGACCTAACTTGACCCACAATCCTCTTGATTTGTGGTTTAGTGAATAGCCAACTTAGGCCAAAAGCCAACGTTGGAGGTGTGGTGAAAAGGAAAAGGAGAAATCAAGAAGTGCAAGAAAAGTCCCCCTTAACCCATGGTATCGCATAAAATTGGAACCCCTTCAAAAAAAAATATGAAATGTGGAATAAAGTACGAAGGGAATCGGGTATCAAGCAATCCACGGAGGAGAATAGAAAAGGTGACTTAGAAGCACTAGAAAAAAAATTGATAAAGGAAAAGAAGGAAAAGCCTTGAGAATGCCACAACTCACGAGGAAAAAGTCATTGAGCCTAAATGACCATACATTTGCACTCAGCCCTATTACAAGCCTTAGAAAGACCTTTTTTATCTTGAATAAGCCAAATCGAAAGTCGATTGGAAAATAAGGGCAAGCCTATGGGTGAAAACATGCATTGTGTTTCTCTTTTTAAGTGTAAGCGTTGCATCGGATTCCTGATATTGAATTGATTAACCTCTGTGTGTGAATATGGAATCATTTTTCATGTGAGGGCATTTAGATACTTCTTTTTGAGCTTGAACTTGCACAAGTAGCAAGTATTGTGAGCGTAAGAATCTTTGGTAATGGTGTGTCACAACTTGAATCTTTGAGTACACAATTGATCCTTGCATAAGTAAATTGAGTCTTGTTGTGTGCACTCATGATTGAGTCTTGTGTAGCACTGTTTGAGACACCCTTTTTGAAAGACTGAACTTGAGTTTTATTGAGGACAAGCAAAAGTTTAAGTTGGGGATGTTGATGAGTCCACAAATTGGACTCATTTAGGGCTTTATTTTGATAGAAATAGTTTCCTCAAATGTTTATTTTGTCTCAATATCTGATGAAAACTCTAGAGTTTCAAGTATTAGAAGTTTTAGTGGAAGCATGGACACTTAGGCGCAAAAAGGAACAAAAAGGCTGAAAAGAATGAAGAAGTTGAAGCATGAGCACCTTTGGCGATCCGCCGAAAGGACAGACTCCGCCCTTTGTTCCAGTATGCAATGCCCTGAAGGAAGAGGATCAAAAAGGTGATGAAAGGAGTAGTCGGCTCTTCACCGAATAGTTCCATGAAGCAGTACTATACCGCCCAATGGTCCAGAACGTTAAGATGATAAAGGCAAGATTGAAACGGCGATGAAACAGAAAAAGGGTGAGTCGCCGAGTCATTTGGCGTCATCGACTAACTTCGCCAAACTATCCGCCTGCACTAATTTCTGATGGCTATAAATACTGAACTCTTTATTCATTTTATAAGTTCCGAACCATTATTATTATTTTTAGAATAGAATAGTATGTTTTTAGATATTTTCTCTCAAGTTTGGATAGGGTTTTATGGGAGACTTGAGGAGAGAAAGATTTCATCTTCCCCAAGTTGGAAGTGGGTCTTCTCCATTCTTCTTCCTTTGCTTAAATCAAGGTTTAATTTCTTATACCCATTTTATTTTAGTATCATTTTAGGTGTATTTTGTTATTTCTTGATGTGTGGCTAAAAGCCCCTATTCTTGGGGTGTGATTTAGCAAATATGTGTTGATATTGTTGTTGGGTCTTGCTTGCTAATAGGAGAGATGTATTTTAATGGTTATTTCACCTAGTGGTTTTGGTTTAATTTAATGGGTTTGTAGTGGCAAATACAAAACCACCTATATATTTTCGGCTTGCCCGAGAAGGAGGTCACGAAACCAAGACCACTAGACTGATAGCCTAAGGAGTGGGTCGACATGAGGTTTAGCCCAAGAGGGTTAGCCCTAGTCCCATATCTTAACACTCTGCTCGAGAGAGTGAGTGGGGCAAGGTGTAGGCTGGTCTTCATGCGGCAAATGGGTGTCCGAGAGGAACCCCTTTGAAACGGGGTAAGTTGCCCGAGAGGGAACTTATTTTCATCTAAAGCTTAGCCTAGTCATTATTATCTTGCAAATTTTCTATTGAAATCATATACCCAATGATTTATCTTAACTTGTATTGCGGTCACACCCCAAGAACATTTCCCCATACTTGATTTTCTTGTTAATTTTTGCTAGTTTTACTACTTGTGACAAAATCCCCAAATCGATATTTGACACTTTTGTGTCACCCCCTTTAATTTACTATGTTTTTAATCGTTGATGTCTTTAGCTACGACTAGTTAGAGCTTAATTTTACTTTTCAATCAATTCTCAAAACCACTCCCTTGGGACACGACCCCAACCTTTAGTTGCATTACTATACTATTGACAATCGTAGACACTCATATTGTAGGTTAGTGTCGTTGGTCACGATAAGCATCAGTACTGGAATTTGGATTTTTCCCTTAAGAACGACGTCACCCAATCCATCATTGGGCTGATTCAAGTTATTTAGTGGAATTTGGATTACTTTAGACTTCACCCGTACAAAACCCAACATGCATACCCATAATTCAAGAAATTCAAATGTGAAACTCAAACCAATTTAGGCTAAACAAGTTATAGGGCATGCTTGATTTCAAATTAGATTTCAACAAGCAATTTGACACACAATCAACGCAAATACTAGATCCATTAACTACTCATACACATACTCAACACAAATTATGCAATTAAAACAAATATGAAAAACCAACCTCAATTGTAGACATGCAGACACTTAGGTAAAGAGGAAAAGATGGGAAATACATCAGAACCCGACCACACATGAGGACACCCACAAAATTTAAACTAAAAATATAATCTAAGGCTTGATTGTAAGAGTGCAAGAGTCGAAAAGTTCAAAAATAAAGAAATGATTTGAATTTAAAACGGTTGAAAGGCCCTTGATCCTTTAGTTCGCGCCTTGATCATCGAGGTCTATTAACGTCGTTGATCCACTCAGAGTGTCGTCGAGTGGACTTTAGCCCTTCAGATTTAACAGAAAACCAGCATTTTAGCTAGTTCAAAAGGCGAGCTATATCGGGCTCGCCGAGCCACTTGGCGATTCCCCGAGTGGACTTTAACTCGCCATATAGCCTTTTCCCCCAAAATTTTAAATTTCAACCTGCACATCCAACAAATATTATTCAATTACATAAAGTAAAACTTGGGTTGCCTCCCAAGAAGCGCCTTATTTAATGTCGTGACACGACATGGCCATGCATTCAAGCCTCATTCTTTGGGTTGACTAAAGTATCATTAAGAAGACCCCCTTTCTGTGTTGGATTTAAATGAGATGAGATTTGGTACATTTGAGTCTCAAGATGATTTATGGAAGCCGAGTGTGAGGTCATCATTTGATTTATAGAGGAGGCATCATCTTTTATCTCCTTGAGTACCTTGTCTGTTCCTTCCACCTTGTTCAAGATACGGGCAAGGATATCCTCGGTCCGAAAGCATTTAGGATCAGTCCTTGGTTCCAAACCTTTGATAGCTCAGACGAGAACCCCTTGCTTGGTTTGACAAGAATTGTACCTATTCGTTGTGCATGGCCTCAAATTGTGCATCATCAGGGCTCACACCACTACTCGCACCAACCGCATTTATAGCTTTGGAACCACCACCCATGACATATTTAGTCAACAAGCCTATTTGGGTCATTATCTTTGCCATATTCTCATCACGTTCTTGGTTCTTTTCCATTTGTTCCTTGGTGAGTCTGAGGTTCAGAGGAGACACTTAATCTTCCCTTGTCTACCATGCACAATTAATTTTAGTCATCTTATCAAGAAGCGCAGACGATGTGTCAAATGGTTGTCTCATAATACCACATCTAATGAGTTGATCAGCGACACCTTTGTTGATGGTGTCAAGACTTTGGTTTAATATTAAAATAGCACATTATCCGGCAACCCATGAGTCGAACATTGGAGGACTAATTTTTGGAAAGGCAACCACGTTTCATGGATAGGCTCACTAGAATCCATTTGAAGTTCTGAATATTATCCCTCAACTTAACCATCTTCGAGAGAGGGAAGAATCTTTCACAGAACACTTCTGTGATCTCTTCCCAAGATGTGATAGATTTCCTTGGTAACTCGTTCAACCACTTTGTTGCTTCCCCCATTAGAGAAAAGGGAAACAAATAGAGTCGGACTGACTCTTGAGTGCTATTATTGAAAGAAAACAGTCCACACACATCCATAAAATTTTGGATGTGGTCATGAGACCCTCATGAGTGATGAGTCTATGATTTGGACTCATTTAGGGATTTATTTTAATAGATTTAGTGTCCTCGAATTCTTATTTTAAGCCAATAACTGATGTAAATCCTTGATTTCCAAGTATTTCGATTGAGGAACAAAGCATGGACACTAATGAGCAAAAAGGAACAAGGCAGCTGAAAGAACGAAGAAAAGAAGGCCTGGTGATCGCCTAACACATTGGGTGAATCGCCGAATGGCTATGATCTCGCCTAATGTTCCAGTGTGCCAAGCTCTAAAGGAGAAAATCAAGTCGGCGATGGAATGAAGCAGTCGGCATGTCGCCGAACGGTTCCATGATGCAGTGCTAGATCGCCCAAAGTTACAGAACTTAAAGATGTTGAAGGTAAAAAAAAAAGGCGATGGAACTGACCAAAGGGCGGATCCCCAAGTTGATTGGTGATCCCGACTTATTGCGCAGAATGGTCCTTCGCAACATATTTTTGGCGACTATAAATACATTTTTAAATTCTTAGTTTACTATCCAAGTTTTATTATTATTCAGTTTTCAAGTTTGGAGCTTAGAACTGAGAGAATTGAGACAATATTTTCCTTAGCTTTGAAGATGTGAAGATTTCCATTTTTGAGAAATTGGAAGTGGGTCCTTAAAATTGTTCAACCTTGACCTTTGTAANCAGCTGAAAGAACGAAGAAAAGAAGGCCTGGTGATCGCCTAACCCATTGGGTGAATCGCCGAATGGCTATGATCTCGCCTAATGTTCCAATGTGCCAAGCTCTAAAGGAGAAAATCAAGTCGGCGATGGAATGAAGCAGTCGACATGTCGTCGAATGGTTCCACGATGCAGTGCTAGATCGCCCAAAGTTACAGAACTTAAAGATGTTGAAGGTGAAAAAAAAAAGGCGATGGAACTGACCAAAGGGCGGATCGCCAAGTTGATTGGTGATCCCGACTTATTGCGCCGAATGGTCCTTCGCAGCATATTTTTGGCGACTATAAATACATTTTTAAATTCTTAGTTTACTATCCAAGTTTTATTATTATTCAGTTTTCAAGTTTGGAGCTTAGAACTGAGAGAATTGAGACAATATTTTCCTTAGCTTTGAAGATGTGAAGATTTCCATTTTTGAGAAATTGGAAGTGGGTCCTTAAAATTGTTCAACCTTGACCTTTGTAAAGATGAAATTAATTTTACTCAGTTGATGGAAACACAATTTGGTAACGATTTATATCTTTTTATGATGTCTAGCTAAAACCCCAATTCTTGGGGTATGATTATGTGATTATGGGTTGATTTAGTTGTTGGGTATTATTAATTGATAATTTAAATGTTGTTTAAAAGTGATTTCAATCAGTAATTATGGTTTAATTTAAAGGATTGTAGTTGCAAATGTAACTCTACCTTTCTGTTTTTGGCTTGCTCGAGAGAGAGGTTTTAAAATCAAGATTACTGAATTGATGGTCGGTGGGTATTGGGTTGTCATGTGTTCAGCTCGAGAGAGTAAATACTAAATCTTTTTCCACACATTCAGCTCGAGAGAGTGAATGGACTAAAGCGTAGGCTGTTCTTAATTGTTGTTTATTAGTGTTAGAGAAAAACCAATTTGATTCGGGGTAAATTGTTCGAGAGAAAGTTTATCCCCACTAAATTCTAGCTTATTCACTGATTTACAGCTATTTACTATCAATTGCAATTACCCATTTGTCTACCTTAGCCTATATTCCAATCACATCCCAAGAACCCATCTGTTTACTTGTTCCTTAGTTTTATTTGTTGTTGTTGTAGTTGATTATTACACTCAAACCCCCCCCTCCCCCCTTGATATTTGACACTTGTGTCACCCCTTAACTTGAATTATATTTTTTATTCGTAAATGTCTCTACCTATGATTGACTTGAACATATTTGTACTTGACTCTTGAATCTTAAGAACATACCACTCCCTATGGGATTTGACCCCAACTCACTTAGTTGGGTTATATTACTGACTAACGATCTTTGGCACTTCGAATTGGAAGAAGTGTCCTGATACGTGAAATCAAAATGACACTACTACCGAGTAGTGGTGTTGTTTAAGATTTTTGAATTAAGTTAAATTTTGTTCTTGTTAGTCATAGTTAAACTTACTTAATTTTAGTTTTGTTTTGCTTGTTTGTGTTTTAAAACAGGAAGTATGAGTGTGAACGGCAATAATGGCAGCCAAGTAGGCCATCAAGATGACATCGGAAACCTCAACGATGTCAACGAGCCTAATGCTAATGACCCACATCTTATGGGTGGAATTGGTGCCATTCGCTTGCCTCCGACCGAAGGGTATACGGTGTTCCATATCACAAGTACTATGTTCCAGCTCTTGCAATTGAAGGGGTTGTTCAGTGGTTTGGCTCATGAGGATCCCCATGACAATATTAGAAACTTCGTGGATGTATGCGGACCGTTCTCCTTCAAGAACATATCCCAAGAGTCGGTCTGATTGAGGTTGTTCCAATTCTCTTAGATGGGAGAAGCATGTAAGTGGTTGGCTGAATTGCCACGTGAATCAATCACTTCATGGGAGGAGTTGGTCACCACATTTCAAGTGCAATTTTTCCCTCCTTCGAAGATGATGACTCTACAGGATAGCATTCAGAGCTTCAAGCGTCTGGAGGGTGAGCCAATTCGTGAAACTTGGCTACGATTCAAGAAGTTGGTGCTCCAATGCCCAACTCATGGCTTGCCTGATAAAGTGTTGCTGCAGTATTTTTACCGGAGCCTTGACTCGGTAAACAAGGGTGTTGCTAGCCAACTTTATCCTGGAGGTTTGATGCAACAACTTTATGTGATAGCGGTTCAGCTCTTGGATGGCATGACCAAAATCAATCGGGCTTGGAACACCCGCGAAGATCAGGTCTCCCCTCTCACATTCAAATTGACCAAAGAGCAAATGGAGAAAGACCACGAAAGGGACTAACATGGCCAAGATCATGACACAACTTGACATTTTGTCCAAAAATGTCATGGGAGCTGGTGCTCGGAGTGTCAATGTCGTGGGTATCGGGTGTGCTAATCCTAATGAGGCAAAGTTTGAGGCTTTGTACAGCGAAGAGGTGAATTTCCTAGCCAACCAAGGTGGTGGTAATCGTTCAAAATACCCGAGGAATAGTGGTAACCAAGGTTGGAATAGGGATGAAGGTTGGAAGGATCATCATCGAGAATGGAGGGATCAAAATCCAAATTGGAAGGATGGGGAGAAGGATAGGTATGTGCCTCCCCAAGAGCGCCAAAATCCAAAGGATTCGGAAGGTGGCCGGTCTTAGGATATGCTTTCTCGTATCCTCAAGAAAGTTGAAAGGTCTGACAAAATTTTAAAAGAAATTAAAGAAAATGTGTCAACCCTGAGCCAGACGGTTACCTCTCATTCAGTATCGATCAAGCAGTTGGAGACCCAAATGGGTCATATCTCATCTCATTTAAACCCGAGAGAGCAAGAGGGTTTGCCTAATGATACTATGGCTAACCCCAAGAATAAGGTTTGAGTGTGGACTTGTGTCGTGCCGCGACGTTAACTAAGGTGTTGCTTGGGAGGCAACCCAAGTTTTATTTTCTTTCTTTATAAGTTTGAAATAATGGTGTGTTGATTGTGCAGGTCAAAGTGCGGAAGGTGTTTGAAAAGTGCAGGTTGGCGAGCTAAAGGTCCGGTCGGCAACTCGCTGAAGTGGTCGGCTAGCCCAACTTGGACCGTCATTGGACTCAAGACATTTTTAAATTAGAGTTTGTAAAACTCGGCAAGCCTAGGAGAAAATTGGTGAATTGCCGACCATGTCGGTGATCACGACTTTGTCCGTCGTTTGGACGCCACATTAACTGGAGGTCCTAAAAAACTCGGCGAGATAAATGCCCACTCAGCGTGTCGCCGAGTTGGTCGGTGAGCAAAATTAATGTCGCTAAATGGGCGAGAACTGGACGGTTTTTAAAGGCCAAAGGTTTAAACCTCCAACTCTTTCACTTTTCCTCACTTTTAAACTGCCCAAGCTCATACCCGCACTTTAGTATCCTATACTTTTTGCATTTTTATCGCATTTTAGTCGTCGGATTTGTGTTCGGAGTTGGATTACTTTGCCGCCTAGCATTTCAACTTGATTAATCGGCATCTAAGGTTCGGTGAGTCTGTCTACAACTATTTTTCTATGCTTTTAATTCAATTGTTTTTAAATTTTTCCTGATGTTTTGCAGATATGGCAAGGAAAAACATCGACATGCCACCCCGCAAAAGAGCGCGGGGTATTGTGATAAACGAAGGGGGACCAAACCCTTCCAAAAAGAGAAGGAAAGAATCTCCAAAAGGAGGCAAGAACAAAGGTAAAAGGTCTATATCTGAGGCTCTGGAGCACAAATCCTATAGTGAAGGTCCCCATACAGCATTCTCTGAGTCGAAGGTCGACCAGCCCCTACAGTCCCGGGAGGCTAAGATCCGTGCTAGATCTCACCCTGACTTAGTTAGAGTTCGTTCAGCCTCTACCCCAGCAGGTTTAGTGCTAGCTCCAGCACCTTCTGTGGCTCCAGTTCCACAAGTAGTACCTCCTCCCAGGTTTCTCAATAGGTTGAAAGGTGATGGATTGCAAACTATCCTCCAGGAGAAGTTGTTATCTACAGAAGGCCTTGAGGGAAAATACTCCAGAGTGAGGGACACCCTCCGCTTCCACCGATTCGAGCAGTTCACCAGGCCCTGAGGCCCCTATATTCCTTCATGGGTCTGGGAATTCTATACAGCGNCAGGAGAAGTTGTTATCTACAGAAGGCCTTGAGGGAAAATACTCCGGAGTGAGGAACACCCTCCTCTTCCATCGATCCGAGCAGTTCACCAGGCCCTGAGGCCCCTATATTCCTTCATGGGTCTGGGAATTCTATACAGCGTATGGTGACTTGGTTCCAAAGAGCAAGAAGAAGGTCAATGAGTTCAGACTGGTTAAGTTGGTTGTGCTCAGCGATAAGGAAGTTGGATGCAATATCGAGTACATCAATACCGTACTTGACAGGGAGTATGACTTTGACTACCCCAACCTGGCTACCATTACAGCATCTTTAGATGAGCTCAAGGGCTGGTTGGCACCCCTCATCTCAGACACCACCCTGAGGTGGATAGAGGCAGGAGTCCCGATCAATAAGAGGCACTTGAATGTAGTTGCATGTTATTGGTTTAGATTCATCAACAGCTCTATTATGCCTTCCCAAAATGATTTCGTTCTCCGTCATCCTAAGGCGGCCTGCCTTGGGTCGATTATTTCTAGGAAGAGCATTGACATGGGGCTTATTATTGAGCAAGAGATGGCCATGAGGGCCAAGCAGAGGCAGACTTCACTTCCATTCCCAGTCTTGATCACGGAGGTGTACCGGCATGCTGGAGTGCCCCGGGATGATACGAGAGATATTGAGGTTACCTCTTATTCCTCCACTGACATTCGGCATATTGAGGCTGAGTACACACGAGAGAAGGCCAACAGGAGGAGAGCAGTTCTGGTGGATACATCCTCGGAGGTGGACATTGATTTGATACCTGTAAAGGCATCTTTGCCTACTTCGACCCCCGGGCCTTCAGGTACATCTACCGCTTCTTCTTCTTCACAGGCCTCGGGTGCCTCTACCTCGTCCTGGCCCACCAAGATTACTCAGGCGATGATCCTGAAGATGGGACACCTGGCCCATTCAGCTGATGTAAAGGCGATCCAACTTGAGAGATCCCTCTCATGGATGATCGAGAGTGCCATCATTGTTGCACTAACCCCTTCCAGACTTTCATTGACACTCTCACCACGAGAGTCGAGGCTTGTGAGAGCTGACAAGGGGAGACCTCCGAGGTTACATCTTTAAAAGCCGAAGTAGCATATTTGAAGAAGGACGTAGACTATCTAAAGTCTACTAACTTCACTTTATTACTAGAGGTTGCTAATGATGTGGATGCTCCTGAGACTTCAGAGATTCCTCCGGCTACTACCGGAGATGTACATAGGGATGGTACAGCAGCTGATGAGTCGAAGGCAGAGACCGACGATAAGTAGATAGAGATAAGGGAGGAGAGCATATATGGAGATTTTCCAGATCTTGAGGAGACGATTGTGCAGTCGGTGATCCAGACATCGCTGACAAAGACATCCATGGTAGCTCCTAGTGGACCCACTCCTTCTGAGGTGACTCCGGGCACTGATGCCCAAGTCCAGAGTGACGCACCAGGCACTGATGCCCCGACAGATGGAGTGATTGAGTAGACAGGATACCTTTTTACCTCCCTCTCTATCTTATTTTTCTTGACTTTTGGATATTATTTTGTTTGCATTTGAGGACAAATTGCTTTTTGTTGTGGTGGGGTGAGGCCCACCTTTTGTGACTATTATTATGTTTATAAATTTGGGTTTTGTGGTATATATTGTGTTTTGGCACTATTTTTGTGGATGATTGAGCTTGTGGCTCCTTGTTTTTAATTGAAATAATTTTTGGACCCTTCCAAAAAATTTTGTGCCACCTCTTGTTTGTGTGTGAATGTTGATGTTCTCTTGCAACTTTGAGTATCGGTCTTGATCAATACCAATGACTTGAATAGTGCTCATAATCGAACAAAAATGAATGTGCGTCTATGATAAGGTCAAATGAAGTTGCATAGACAATATGTGATCTTTTTCCATCTCATTGTGACTAGCCAATTATCAAATTGAGTCTCTTGTAATGAACATTGCACACTAGCGAAAGTGTGGAGTCTTGTTTGACATTGGTGTCAATGTCTTGTGTGATGAGCTTACCGTGAACTGTATGTGATGACACCTAGAATTTTCCCCGTTGGTCCGGTTGACCAAGTGATGCAATTTCTTGACATGATCTTAGGAAACTTTGAAAAGTGTGAAACAATTCAACATTATACCTATTTTTGTGGCCTACCTTGTGAGTGTGTGAACTTCGCTTGAACACTTTTTGAGCCTTACCCTTTTCTTAGAAGAAACTTGATGAAATTATGACCTTTCTTGATCTATTACACTTAATCCTCATGATTTGTGGTTTGTGTGAATAGTCAACCTAGACCAAAAGCCTAAGTTAGGGGTGTGGTGAAAAGAGAATGTAAATCAAGAAGTGCAAAGAAGTCCCCTATTGACCCATGAATTTGAGAAACATGGAACCCCTCCATACAAAAAAAATTACAAAAAGAGAGAAAAAGAAGAAAATAATGAAATGAAAAAGAATGAAAAAGTTGTGGAATAAAGTTGTGAAAATGCAAAAAGATATGGTGTCGCCCCTCCCCCTACTCTCTCTCTATAAAAAAGTCGTCCAATAGTCCATGGAAGATGAATAATGGGGTGACTTGTGAGCACGAATGAGAATGATGAAGAAAATGAAAGAAAGTGTTGTTCACGCCACATTTCATGAGGATTACAACCATTGAGCCTAAATGACCATACCTTTGCTCTCAGCCGCGTTACAAGCCTTGAAAAGACCTTTTTGATCTTGAGTGAGCTGAAACAAGTGTTGATTGGAAAATACGGGCAAACCTATGGGTGAAATCATCCATTGTGTTGTTCTTTGTGAGTGTGAGTGTTGATTGTGATTCCGGAGCTTTAAATTGTTGAACCTTTGTGTGTGAATATGGAATCATTCTTTGTGTGAGGGCATTTGAGTACCTTTGTTGAGCTTGAACTTGCATTTGAAACAAGTATTGTGAACTTGAGAATCTTTGATAATGGTGAGTCACAACTTGAATTGATGGTCTGTGGGTATTGGGTTGTCATGGGTTCAGCTCGAGAGAGTGAATCGTAAATCCTTTTCCACACATTCAGCTCGAGAGAGTGAATCCTAAATCCTTTTTCACACATTCAGCTTGAGAGAGTGAATGGACTAAAGTGTCGGTTGTTCTTAATTGCTACTTATTGGTGTTCGAGAGAAACCAATTTGATTCGGGGTAAATTGTTCGAGAGAAAGTTTTTCCCCACTAAATTCTAGCTTATTCATTGATTTACAACTATTTACTATCACTAGCAATTACCCATTTGTCTACCTTAGCCTATAATCTAATCACATCCCAAGAACCGTCTCTTTACTTGTTTTAGAGCAATCAAAAAGAACACAAATAAGAAAATTCTAGTACAACAAAATTAATTCACAAAAATACTTAATAAAATAATTCTAAACACCACTCATCGGTAGCGGCGCCATTTTTGATAATGATCAAGAACACTTCTTCCAATTCAAAGTGTAGGCAGTCGCTAACAAATATAAACCCAACAATGAGTTGGGGTCGATCCCACAGGGAGTGATATGGTAAAAAAAATTGATTATGAAGTAAAGATGTGTTCTAATCTTTTGTAGGAGTACAAACCTACGCAACAAAAACTAAATCAATTAATTTAGTTATCAATATCAAATAGGAGGATTAAGTAACCAATTGTTAACAAGGAACAATTAACACGAGAGTTAAATGATTAGAGAGAAGACCTTAGGAATGTGATCAATTGAATCATATTTCGCTTAATGGGCAATTACTAATTTCTTTAAGTTGTTGAATTGCAATGGGTAGGCTAGGTTTTGAATACAATAGCTATCTCTCGATCAACTATCATGTTTCAAGTGAGTTCTCTCAGACCTCAACAAACTTAACAATACCAAACAACTCAATTCCTTAATTAACCCACTTTCTCAAGTTGGGTTGTAAAGAGGCAACCAAACCCACTTTCTCAAGCTGGGTTTTAAAAACGCAATCAATACAACAATCAATCATTCATTCTACTTTAATACCTCTTTCTCAAGCAAGCATACAGATCTAAGATAGAACCGAATTTGCAACTTCAGTTCATCAATTAAAATATGAAAAAACAATTGAACCCAATTCAAAACAACATTAAATTCAACAATTAACAATATCCATAAGCTAATTAATGCATTCGACTACATAATCACACCTCTAAGGTAAGGGTGTAACACCGCGTATTCGAAACAGACCAAAAATGCAAATTTTGAGAAGTTGCAGGTGCAACCCACGGTTGCCATCCACGGACAGTATGTCAGACCACGGCCCGTGCTGGTGGTTCGTGGTTCACCATACAACCCCTCCCCAAACCCAGCTCAGAAAATCAGCTAAGTCTCGACCCACGGATAGACCCACGGTCCGTAGGTCAGACCACGGTCCGTGGTCTGTATCCGCGGATCAAGGCCCCCTTTACCCATCCTCTGACACAAATGACGGTTGACCAGTTAGAGGAAAATTATTAATTGGGTCTACTTCAAATAGTCATAACTCTTAGCACAAAAGGAATTATGTGTCCCATGACCTGATATATAATTGAATCCTCTTTCCAACACCATNCCGTGCTGGTGGTTCGTGGTTCACCATACAACCCCTCCCCAAACCCAGCTCAGAAAATCAGCTAAGTCTCGACCCACGGATAGACCCACGGTCCGTAGGTCAGACCACGGTCCGTGGTCTGTATCCGCGGATCAAGGCCCCCTTTACCCATCCTCTGACACAAATGACGGTTGACCAGTTAGAGGAAAATTATTAATTGGGTCTACTTCAAATAGTCATAACTCTTAGCACAAAAGGAATTATGTGTCCCATGACCTGATATATAATTGAATCCTCTTTCCAACACCATAGAGTTTGCTAAAATCCGACATTCGAGTAAAAAGTTATGCTCGTTTTAATGAATCCATGTCGGCCAGACTTGACCTATGACTCCAATCTACGGACCATATATTGACCTACGGCCCGTAGGTCCCGTCCGTCGATCACTCCGACAGCAGTTAAGTTAAGGGTCTTTTGGTCTTTTCCTATTTCATTGGACCCTTAAGCTACGTCGTTTGGACCCTAAATTATGAGGTTTTAGTCAATTTAAGCCTAGAAACATAACTAGAACTTACCAAAGTCAAATCATTAATCAAAACTTAGAAAATTAGAAGCAAGAGAGGAGAAAAAGGTCAAGAACCCTAGTTCAAGAACGCAACAAGATTCCATCAGTTTCCGCCCCAAAATTGAAAGATTTCTCCGTGGAATTCGCCACCAGGTATGTGGGATTTCACTAGTGGGTTCATTTCACCCATTAGGTCCCTAGTTTTCAGTTAGTTTCTTGATTACCTTATTATAACTAGACCTAGGGTTTCTTGAATGTTAGAATTGTTGGGTTCCTAGGTGTTAGAATGATCCAAATCAGATTAGTACGTTAATATTCAGTTTAATGCATGAATTCAAGAACCCTAGCTATGTATTTCTTTAGTTCTTGAATTACACATGCTAGGTCAGATATTTCCGTTATTCAGTTATACATGCCTCAGTCATTAATGCATCAATATCAGTTTCATTGTTGCATTCTCAGTTTGCATGTTCAGTTTGAACTATCCAGTAACTTACAGAAATTCATTCATAACGTGTTAATTACTTAATCCATTGGGAGTAGCATAATACCGAGTTGGACTAGGGTTCAGCGTACACATATAGTCCCAGAACTACTAGCCACGTAGGTTGTAAATTCCCTCTGTGGGCATCATTTCAGTGATCACACCAGCATGCATCTATGCCTCTGGCAGGGTATATTGGGTCCTCTCGATGGGACGTATACATCGGACTCCACATTTAGCTCATGTGGTTTTATTATCGGTTATTAGTAGCTCCCACAGTTCAGCCAGATTCTATTGCATTGACCATTTATCAGTATATCTAGTATTCAGTTTTAGCATGTTATGTTATAAATTGGTCACTGCATTCAGTTATCTCAGCATTCAGTATCTATATCATCTTCAGATTATATCATTGCTTATTTGCTTTGTTCAGTTATATGTTATTTCAGTTGTATTCTATCATGCATGCTCAGTACCTTTCAAGTACTGATGCATACTCTGCGCTACATCTTCTCGTGATGTAGGTTCAGGTTCTCAGCATCCAGATCATGCTTAGATCGGTTCCCGATCTCCAGTTCAGTAGAATCAGTGGTGAGTCCTCATTCTCTGAGGACAACAGTCATGAGTTTCTTTTCAGTATTTTTAGTCCTTTAGTTTCAGTTTTGCTAGACTTAGTTGGGGCCTGTCCCAGCATTTCTAGTCAGTTAGAGGCTATTTTCAGACATAGTTACATTCAGCTTAGTATTGAGTTAATATCTTATTTGTATTAAACTCATCAGTTTTCATATATCTCAATTATAGTATATGGGTATTCCCCATCTTTTCATTTTATTTATGATTTAGCTTCAGCATCAGTTTATTATCTTTAGTATGCTCATGATCATACTAGCAGGATTAGCTTGGGATAACTTGTGGTCTTAGGTCCCTTGTCCACGTCTCGGGGGTAGTCTCGGGGTGTGACAAACTTGGTATCAGAGCATTAGGTTTAAGTGTCCTAGGATATCTGAAAAGCCGCACTAGGTAGAGTCTTTTTCATGGATGTGTAGTGCACACCACATCTAACCAGAGGGAGGCTACAAAGTGTCTTAAAAAAATCTTCATTTTCTTGTTACTTTTATCATGCGTAAGGTATTATCTAATTTTGTTCTAACTCGACGTTCTATGTTTCAGTGATCATGCCTCCTCATAGATCTAACGCCAAGAATGTGAATGCCAGGAACGCAAACGCAGCTCCTCATGTACCTGATCAAGAAGTGTCGAATGCAGAGTTCAGGAACGCCATTCAAAAGTTGGCTCAGAGTGTGGCCAACCAGAACAATCAGTGGGCTCCAGTTCCGGTAAATGCCAATGTTAGGTCAGCTGCATCCAGGGTACGAGACTTTGTTAGGATGAATCCGCCAGAGTTCTTAGGATCGCAAGTTGGAAAAGATCCCCAAAACTTCATTTATGAGGTCAAGAAGATCTTTGAAGTGAAGCAGGTAACTGGGAATGATCGGGTTGAATTAGCATCTTACCAACTTAAGGATGTGGCTCATATTTGGTATACCAGTGGAAGGAGAAGAGGGGTACAGATGCAGCTCCTATTACTTGGAATTATTTCAGTGAAACCTTTCTGGACAGGTTGTTCCCCAAAGAGTTGAGAGAAGCAAGAGCCTAGGAATTTATAAACTTTAGGCAAGGTAACATGATGGTCCAAGAGTAAAGGCTCAAGTTTAACCAACTCTCCAGGTATGCTTCTCACATGGTTGTGGATTCCAGGGCTCAGATGAATAAGTTTCAGTACGGAGTGTCAGACTTAGTGAAAACAGAGTGCAAGAATGCTATGTTGTTGGGAGACATGAACATCTCTAGGCTCATGACTCATGCTCAGCAGGTTGAGGGTGATAAGCTTAGAGAACAGGCTAAGGAGACTAAGAAAGCAAGAACAGGTAACTACGAGTATTCACAACAGAAATTGGGTGGTGGAAATCGCTCGCAGTTTCAGCAGAAGTCTTCGACTCCAGCTCCTTCATCAGCTAGTGTTCCATCCCTCAGGTTCCGTAATGATCAGAAAAGTAAGGCATCAGGCTCTAAGTCTCAAGGTAGTGTTTCAGCTACCAAAACTTACCCAACTTGCCCGAAATGTAATAAGAACCATCTGGGTGAGTGCCTTGCATGTAAGTAAGGATGTTTTGGGTGTGGTCAGTCTGGTCATAGATTGAAGGATTGTCCTTCTAGATAGGGTCAAGGAGGAAATAATGGTAAAGCTCAGTCTACAACTTCAGCAGCACCAACAGGTCGCCCAACTCAACAGGGTAACTCTTCTGGTACAGGTGGCGAGCAGTGCCAAAACAGGCTCTATGCTCTTCAAGTGCGTCAAGATCAGGAAGATTCTCCTGATGTAGTCATTGGTATGTTACGAGTCTTTGATCTTGATGTTTATGCTTTATTAGATCCAGGGGATACTCTTTCTTTTGTACTCCTTATATAGCAGTCCAATTCAGTGTTAGTCCAGAAACTTTCCAAGAACCTTTTTCAATCTCTACTCCAGTCGGTGACCCAGTTATAGCTAGACAGGTATATAGAAATTGACCAGTCACAGTCTCTCAGAAAGTCACCTCAACAGATCTTGTAGGGTTAGAAATGGTAGACTTCGTTGTCATTGTAAGCATGGATTGGTTACATTCCTGTTATGCCTCAATCAATTGTAGAACTAGGATTGTCCATTTTCAGTTTCCAAACGAACCAATCTTAGAATGGAAGGGTAGTATCTTAGCAACTATGGGTCGATTCATTTCTTACCTTAAGGCTAGAAAGATGATCTCTAAGGGTTATCTCTATCATCTAGTTCGGGTTAAGGATTCTAGTTTCGAATCTCCAACTCTTGAGTCAGTTCCTGTGGTTAATGAGTTTCCAGAAGTGCTTCCAAATGATATTCCCGGAGTCCCTCTCGATAGGGAAATCGACTTTAGAATTGATCTCATTCCAGATACCCAGCCTATCTCTATTCCTCTTTACATAATGGCTCCAGCTGAGCTTAAGGAATTGAAAGAGCAGTTGAAAGACCTTCTAGATAAGGGCTTCATCAGACCTAGTATTTCACCATGGGGTGTACCAGTGTTGTTCGTAAAGAAGAAAGATGGTTCTCTCAGAATGTGCTTTGACTATAGGCAGTTGAACAAGGTCACAATCAAGAATAAGTATCCCATCCCCAGGATTGATGACTTGTTTGACCAACTTCAAGGTGCTAGTCATTTCTCAAAGATAGACCTCAGATCGGGTTATCATCAGCTTAAAGTCAGAGATAGTGACATTCTAAAAACAGCCTTCAGAACTCGATATAGTCATTATGAATTTGTAGTCATGTCATTTGGACTAACCAATGCTCCTGCAGCTTTCATGTATTTGATGAACAAAGAGTTCAAGCATTACTTGGACTTTGTCGTTATCGTCTTTATTGATGATATCCTCATTTACTCTAGGAATGAGGAAGAACATGCGAGTCATTTGAGAGTTGTTCTGTAAACTCTCAAAGACCACCAGTTATTTGCAAAATTTAGCAAGTGCGAGTTTTGGTTATAATCAGTTGCCTTCCTTGGGCATATTGTGTCTAGTAAAGGAATTTGAGTAGATTCCCAGAAGATAGAAGCAGTGAAACATTGGCCCAGACCTACCTCTACTACAAATATCAGAAGTTTCTTGGGTCTAGCGGGCTATTACAGACGGTTCATGGAAGGATTTTCATCCATAGCCTCACCATTGACTAGGTTGACTCAGAAGATGGTCAAGTTTCGATGGTCAGATGATTGTGAGAAAAGCTTCACAGAATTGAAAACTAGGTTGACTACATCTCCTGTCTTGACTCTACCAAAGGGTTCAGATGGTTATGTGATCTATTGTGATGCATCCAGGGTCGGCCTAGGTTGTGTGTTGATGCAGCAAGGTAAGGTTATAGCTTATGCTTCTAGACAGCTTAAGGTGCATGAGAAGAATTATCTGACTCATGACCTCAATCTTGCAGCAGTGATGTTTGCACTCAAGATTTGGAGACACTACTTGTATGGTCTTCATATAGATGTGTTCACAGACCATAAGAGCCTCCAATATGTACTCACCCAGAAAGAGTTGAATCTTCGCCAGAGAAGGTGGCTTGAGTTCCTCAAAGATTATGATATGAGCGTGTATTACCATCCAGGTAAGGCGAATGTAGTAGCATATGCTTTTAGCAGATTATCCATGGGTAGTGTAGCACATGTTGAGGAAGAAAGAAGAGAGTTAGCAAAAGATGTTCACAGACTTCCTCACCTAGGAGTTCGTCGTATGAGCATATCAGATGGTGGTGTAAAAGTTCAAAATGGGGCAGAATCTTCTATGGTAGTGGAAGTTAAGGAAAAGCAAGACAGCGATCCGATATTACTTTAACTCAAGGGTGCATTCCACCAACAGAGAGTTGAGGTTTTCTCCCAAGGGGGAGATGGTGTGCTTCGCTACCAGGGTCGATTATGTGTTCCTAATGTGGGCAAGTTGAGACGGCATAGTCTTGCATAAGCCCATAATTCCAAATATTTTATTCATCCAGGTGCCACTAAGATGTACCGCGATCTACGGGAAGTCTATTGGTGGAATGGTATGATAAGAGATATAGCAGATTTTGTAGCCAAGTGCCCCAATTGCCAGCAAGTTAGGGTAGAACATCAAAAACCAAGAGTCATGACTCAAGAGATTGATGTTCCTACTTGGAAGTGGGAAGTGATCAACATGGACTTCATCACAGGTTTACCTCGTACTCGCAGACAACATGACTCCATTTGGGTGATTGTTGATAGGGTTACTAAGTCTTCTCGCTTTTTGGCGGTCAAGACTACAAATTCGACGGAGGATTACGCCAAACTTTACATTAATGAGATTGTGAAGTTGCATGAGGTTCCTTTGTCTATCATTTTAGATAGATGTCCTTAGTTTAATTTACCTCTCATTTCTGGAAGTCATTTCAGAAAGGTCTTGGTACTCAGGTTAATCTTAGCATAGCATTTCACCCGCAGATGGATGGTCAGGCAAAGAGTACCATTCAGACCTTAGAGGACATGCTAAGAGCTTGTGTGATCGACTTCAAGGGTAGTTGGAATGATCACCTTCCTCTTATTGAGTTTTCCTACAACAATAGTTACCATTCCAACATTCAGATGACCCCTTATGAGGCATTGTATGGGCGTAGATGTAGATCTCCTATGGACTGGTTTGAAGTAGGTGAAGCAGCCTTGATAGGGCCAGATTCAGTCCATTATGCTATGGAGAAAGTGCAACTCATCAGAGATAGACTTAAGACAGCCCAGAGTCGCCAGTAGTCTTACGCAGATGTAAGAAGAAGGGAACTAGAGTTCCAAGTTGATGATTGGGTTTTCCTGAGGGTGATGAGGTTTGGCAAGAAAGGGAAGCTCAGTCCCAGATATGTAGGCCCTTGATGGATCTCGAAAAGGATTGGTAGAGTGGCTTATGAGTTAGAGATACCAGCAGATTTGACAGCAGTGCATCCAGTCTTTCACATTTCACTTTGGCAGAATGTGTGGGTGATCCAACATCCGTAGTTCCATTAGAGACTGTGGCTATAAAAGATAGCCTTTCTTATGAGAATGTACCAGTTGAGATTCTTGATCGTCAAGTTAGAAGGTTGAGAAACAAAGAAGTCACTTCAGTCAAGATTTGGTGGAGGAGTCAGTCCGTAGAGGGAGCTACTTGGGAAGCAGAAGCGGTCATGAAAGCCAAGTATCCTCACCTCTTTCCTTCCGATTCCACTCCAGCTTGACGTAATAGTTCCTCTTCAGTTTTCCAGTCATTCATGCGTAAATTCAGTCTTAGAATCATGTTCCTTCAGTTTGTACTTGCATTTTTAGCATATTTGAATGTTCTTGGAACTCAGTTCAGTCAGAAATTCAGTTCTCAGTGTTTAGTGGGAGGGATTGCAGCCCTCTCCCTCCATTTCATCTAGTTTAGTCTTCATTCGAGGACGAATGGTCCCAAGGGGGAGATAATGTAACACCACGTATCCAAAACAGACCAAAAATGCAGATTTTGAGAAGTTGCAGGTGCAACCCACGGTTTCCATCCACGAACCGTAGGTTAGACCTCGGCCCGTGCTGGTGGTCCGTGGTTCACCACTACAACCCCTCCCCAAACCCAGTTCAGAAAATCGGCCAAGTCTAGACCAACGGACAGACACACAGTCCGTAGGTCAAACCACGGTTCATGGACTGTGTCCGTGGATCGAGGCCCCCTTTACCCAGCCTCTGATGCAAACGATGGCTGACCAGCATGGACCATCGTTCGATCCATGGTCCGTAGGTCAGACCATAAGTGAGGGTCAGCAGCCAGTTAGGGGAAAATTATTGATTGGGTCAACTTCAAATAGTCATAACTCTTAGCAAAAAAGTAATTATGTGTCCCATGAACTATGGTATGATAGATAATTGAATCCTCTTTACAACGCCACTAAGTTTGCTAAAATCCGACCTCCGAGTAAAAAGTTATGCACGTTTTAATGAAACCCTGTCAAGCAGACTTGACCTACGATTCCAATATACGGACCGTATATTGACCTACGGCCCGTAGGTCCCGTTCGTCGATCACTTCGACAACAGTTAAATCAGGGGTCTTTTGGTCTATTCCTATTTTGTTAGACCCCTAAGCTACCTCATTTAGACCCTAAATTATGAGGTTTTAGTCAATTTAAGCCTAGAATCATAACTAGAACTTACCTAAGTCAAATCATTAATAAAAACTTAGAAAATTAGAAGCAAGAGAGGAGAAAAAGTCAAGAACCCTAGTTCAAGAACACAACAAGATTCCATCAGTTCCAGCCCCGAAATTGAAAGAATTCTCCGTGGAATTCGTCACCAGGTATGTGGAATTTCACTAGTGGGTTCCTTTCACCCATTAGGTCCCTTGTTTTCAGTCAGTTTCTTGATTCCCTTATTATTACTAGACCTAGGGTTTCTTGAATGTTAGAATTGTTGGGTTCCTAGCTGTTAGAATGATCCANAATTATTGATTGGGTCAACTTCAAATAGTCATAACTCTTAGCAAAAAAGTAATTACGTGTCCCATGACCTATGGTATGATAGATAATTGAATCCTCTTTACAACGCCACTAAGTTTACTAAAATCCGACCTCCGAGTAAAAAGTTATGCACGTTTTAATGAAACTCTGTCAAGCAGACTTGACCTACGATTCCAATATACGGACAGTATATTGACCTACGGCCCGTAGGTCCCGTTCGTCGATCACTCCGACAACAGTTAAATCAGGGGTCTTTTGGTCTATTCCTATTTGGTTAGACCCCTAAGCTACCTCATTTAGACCCTAAATTATGAGGTTTTAGTCAGTTTAAGCCTAGAAACATAACTAGAACTTACCTAAGTCAAATCATTAATAAAAACTTAGAAAATTAGAAGCAAGAGAGGAGAAAAAGTCAAGAACCCTAGTTCAAGAACACAGCAAGATTCCATCAGTTCCAGCCCCGAAATTGAAAGAATTCTCCGTGGAATTCGTCACCAGGTATGTGGAATTTCACTAGTGGGTTCCTTTCACCCATTAGGTCCCTTGTTTTCAGTCAGTTTCTTGATTCCCTTATTATGACTAGACCTAGGGTTTCTTGAATGTTAGAATTGTTGGGTTCCTAGCTGTTAGAATGATCCAAATCAGATTAGTACATTAATATTCAGTTTAATGTATGAATTTCATAACCCTAGCTATGTATTTCTTTAGTTCTTGAATTACACATGTTAGGTCAGACATTTCAGTTATTCAGTTATACATGTCTTAATTATTAATGCATCTATATCAGTTTAATTGTTGCATTCTCAGTTTGCATGTTCAGATTGAACTATCCAGTAACTTACAGAAATTCAGTCATAATATGTTAATTACTTAATCCATTGGGAGTAGCATAATACCGAGTTGGACTAGGGTTCAGTGTACCCATATAGTCCCAGAACTACTAGCCACGTAGGTTGTAAGTCCCCTCTGTGGGCATCATTTCAGTGATCACACCAGCATGCATCTATACCTCTGGCAAGGTATATTGGGTCCTCTCGATGGAACGTATACATCGGACTCCACATTTAGCTCATGTGGTTTTATTATCGGTTATTAGTAGCTCCCACAATTCAGTCAGATTCTATTGCATTGACCATTTATCAGTATATCTAGGATTCAGTTTCAGCATGTTATAAATTGGACACGGCATTCAGTTATCTCAGCATTCAGTATCTATATCATGTTCAGATTATATCATTGCTTATTTGCTTTGTTCAGTTATATGTTATTTCAACTATATTCTATCCTGCATGCTCAGTACCTTTCAAGTACTGACGCATACTCTGCGCTACATCTTCTCGTGATGTAGGTTCAGGTTCTCAACATCCAGATCACGCTTAGATCGGTTCTCAATCTCCAGTTCAGCAGAAATAGTGGTGATTCCTCATTCTCCGAGGACAATAGTCATGAGTTTCTTTTCAGTATTTTTAGTCCTTTAGTTTCAGTTTTACTAGACTTAGTTGGGGCTTGTCCCAGCATTTCTAGTCAGTTAGAGGCAATTTTCGGACATAGTTAAATTTAGCTTAGTATTGAGTTAATATTTTTTTTGTATTAAACTCATCAGTTTTCATATATCTCAGTTATAGTATATGAGTATTCCCCATCTTTTCATTTTATTTATGATTTAGCTTCCGCATCAGTTTATTATCTTTAGTATGCTCATGTTCATTCCAGCAGGGTTAGCTTGGGATAACTTGTGGTCCTAGGTCCCGTGTCCGCGTTTCGACAGTAGTCTCAGGGCGTGACAAAGGGGTTTTAGCCAAACATAGAAAAAAGTAAGAGATCGTTACCAAATAGATCATCAATCCAAATTGTTAACAATTAGCAATACCCAATGCCAAAATTAAAGCTAGAATCCAAAATCCTCAAATCCGAGATCTGAATCTTCTTCAAAAGTGTTCAACAAAGTAAAAATGTGAAAAACTCTCAAAGCTCAAAAATACACTCTCTGGGAACTTCTTTTCTTCTTTCAAAAAATAAATTTATACGTTCTCAAAAACTCAACACGGAGTCCAATTGGCGATGGCAATCCGCCGAGTTGCGTTTCATCTTGCCTTTTGGCTTGACTCCTGCATCCAATTGTTCTAGAAGTTTAGGCGAGCTGGATCATGACCGCTGATCCATTTGGCACATCGTTGAATCATCATTTGCTCGCCAATTTGGCTTGGTACATGGGCTACTTCGCTGGAACTTTTGGTGAGCTGGAGACTCACTCGGCGAGTCGCCGAGTGACTTTGGCAAGCTCCAGGTTCTTTTTTCTTCAGCTTTTCTAACTTTTTATAACGCTCAACTACACTTCTTATGATTCAAAGTTTAGGCGATCTCTAACAAGTATATATCCAACGATGAGTTGGGGTCGATCCCACAGGGAGTGATACGGTAAAGAATTCAATTATGAAGTAAAGACGTTTTCTGATCTTTTGTAAGAGTACGAAACTACACAACATAAACTAAATCAATGAATTTAGTTATCAATATCAAATAGGGGGATTTAGTAGCCTATTGTTAACAAGGAGCAATTAACACGAGTGTTCGACGATTAGAGAGAAGACCTTAGGTGTGATCAATCGAATGTCAATTTCGCTTATTGGGTAATTGCTAATTGCTTTAGGTTGTTGAATTGCAATGGGTAGGCTAGGTTTTGAATAAAATAGCTATCTCTCGATCAACTATAATATTTTGAGTGAGTTCTCTCGAACCTCAACGAGCTTGACAATACCAAAAAACTCAATTCCTTAATTTACCTACTTTTTCAAGCTCGGTTGTAAAGACGTAATCAAATCCACTTTCTCAAGCTGGGTTTTAAAGACGCAAAATCAATACAACAATCAATCATTCATTCTACTCTAATACCTCTTTCTCAAGCAAGCATAGAGAGCTAAGTTAGAATCAAATTAGCAACTTCAGTTCATCAATTAAAACATGAACAAACAATTGAATTCATTTCAAAACAACATTAAATTCAGCAATTAACGATACCCATAATCTAATTAATGCATTCGACTACATGATCATACCCCTAAGGTAAGGGGTTTTAGCCAAGCATAGAGAAAAGTAAGAGACGTTACCAAATAGATTATTCATCAAAAATAATTAACAATCTGCAATACCCAATGCCAAAATTAAATCTAGAATCCTAAAACCTCAAATCCGAGATCCAAATCTTCTTCAAAAGTGATCAACAATTTAAAAATGTGAAAAACTCTCAAAGCTCGGGAATACACACTCTGGGAACTCTTTTTCTTCTCTCAAAATATGAATTTATACGTTCCCAAAAACTCAACACATAGTCCAATTGGTGAAGTTAGTCGGGATCACCGATCCACTCGGGGCTCCTCCGAGTTGTGCTTCTTCTCGCCTTTTGGCTTGGCTCCTGCATCCTATTGTTCTGGAAGTTTAGGCGAGTTGGATCGTGATCACCAATCCATTCGTCGCATCGCCGAATCATCATTTGCTCGCCAAGTTGTCTCGGTATATAGGCTACTTCGCTGGAACTTTTGGCGAGCTGAAGACTCACTCGGCGAGTCGTCGAGTGGCTTTTGCAAACTCCGGCTTCTTTTTTCTTCAGCTTTTCCAACTTTTACTCTCCTTTTCACATCATAATGTCTTTGTTTTGTTCTTAAACCTTCATTGCTGCATATCAACACATTAACAACAGTTATTAGCACAAAGTAGGCATTGAGGACACTAATTCATTGAATAATAAGCCCTAAATGAGTTGAAATTTCCTGCTCATCACCAGCAAGTAGACAAAAAAACCAAATTATATACTCTTTAGGTTTAGAATTAAGTTGGAGTTATCACTTTTGTCCCTTTTTAGTTATTGTCTTTCGTTATGATTTAGTTTATATTTTATGTTTGGACATCTATAATTGTATATCTTAAGTGTTGTGTTTTAAGTTTAACTTGTGATTTATATTAAAAAGTATTTTTAAGAGATTCATTATTATTATTTCTCCTTGTCACTACAAAAAATGGCTCAATTTATGGCAGTTAATTTGTGAGAGTTATAAGAAAGCCCACTATTAATTCATTTTGTGACGTTTTATTCCAACTCCCACAATATAAACCTTTTTGTGGTGGTTTTATTATAAGGGTTAGAAAAATGGCACAAGTTAGTTTAATTTGTGGCGATTATCAATCCCGCAAAAATTGTTAAATTCGTTACATTTAGAAATTTTATATATATATATATATTTTTTGTTTATTAATTTGCATTCAAATTTTATTTAACCTCTTGTAATATTAGTTGATTTTTTAAGATAAAACATTTTTATCAATAGTTATTAGTTAATATAAAATAATAAAAGATAAAAAGAAAAGCTTGTTCCCACAAACTCAATTAAATAATCACCTCCACCACCTCCTACACCCCCTTCCCACGTACTAAATATATATTTCCCCCACAACTCATTCATTACACAACCCTCCTTCTCCCGTCTTCCTTTTTACCCCATTATTTGGTTCAATTATTTTGTGAATGTTATTTTTTCTAATTATTTTTTTATTTTGTAGGTTTTGCGAAGTGGGATAGATGGTAAATATTTTTAAAATATAGAGGTAATTTTCTGCTCTATGAGTTTGATGATTCACATTCAAATTTAAAATATATGCTATTTTTTATTATTATTTAATCTACAGGAATTTTATATTTTGCAAGTTGTGAAACATAATGCATTCATGTTTAATATATTTCAGAAAATGTTTGTATTATCATCACATTATTAAGTCCTTCATATTCTATGTTTAATTGAATTTTGGTAAGCCTTATTTTTTCTTTATCAAAATGTACAAAGATATATGTGTATAGATATATGTTTATCTAATTATGTATGAGGTTCTTGGTTTCATTATTGCAGCCTAGTGAGGATATTTAGCTTTCTTCACCCGTGAATAAAAGATTGGATGACAACAACTCAAATTACCAAACAAATGCTATGATGTTTTTTTAATGTTTATTTGTTGCCTCCTTTAAAATTGTTTTGTCTAAGTTATTATTCACAAGTTTGTATTACTTTAATTTTATATTAATTTAAACTTGTAAAACTTATTAATATAAGTTTGTTTAATGAAATTTGATTTTTATTGAATGTGTTATTTAGTAAAATTATTTATTCATATTATTTTGAAGACTTAGTGTTATCCATATTTATTATTAAGATGATAATAATTTTGTAAGACTTCACAAATCAAACTATGTAAAATTTGATTTCATATCACCATATTTTAAATGCATACGAATTTAATTTTTAAAAGTGTGAGATCATATTGTGAAGGTCCTAAACCATCACAAATTGAAATTAGAAAACCTCCACAAATTAAATAGTCATTTTGTGGAGGATGTCGTGGAGTTAATTAAAACCGCCACAAATATGCTCGTGGCAAGGGTAATTGTAGCGTTTTTAAAAACCTCCACAATTCAATTTATGGAATCCCTAAACCGCCACAAATTGACAAAATAACCCCATAAATTGAGTGTTTTCTGTTAGTGTGTGTGTGTATATATATATTTCAAATTACAAACACAACTTTGATTATATTAATAATTATTGGCATAACCGAATAATCGAATCAAAAGAAGTCAAAACAAAAAGAGAAAAACCAAACCAAAATTGTTTTGGTTTGAATAGAATTACACTTTTTTCAAAATTAAAAATCAAAGAATCTAAATCATATAGTATAAAATCAAATCAAAAAATCGAATGCACACCCAACACTTCAAGCTCATTATTTTTTCATTTTGATGTCCAATTTGGTTAATTTTAGTAGCAGAATTTTTTTTTTGCATACGATGCCAACCTTTGAAACGCTGAGTAGCGGATGAAAATGATTAGGCAACTTTATATTATGAGACAATTTCACACAACTTTAAAAAATAACGTAAAATTTTTAAGCAAAAAATATATTTAAAAAAGGAACACGATAACCCACTATCATACTAACAATTTAAAAGAAAAATTAAATATAGTAAATAAAATTTTGCCATTAATATAAAAAAAAATATATTATTAGTATTAATGCACAAAAATAATCTAAATAATAAAATGAAAAGAAAATGAACGTTATCATATATTTAAAAATAAATAATAGCCATTTAAAAGATATCATCATTCCTCCTCGTGGCTATATATTAAAAAGAATAAAATAATAGCAAAACACAATTACGTAATAAATTGTTACCGACTTGGAATCAATTGATGCTGGAATAAAATAAATGTGACATACGAAGCATATATATAAAGTAAATATTTATTTAGGATTTGTGATACCATCATCTCATTCTATATAAGTGGTGGCTTCTTTCCACAACCAAGGGTCTTTCTGTAATTTTCCTTCTAATCTGTCCTATGAGCATACTACATGTGGTTTAACACATAATTGATAGGTGGCCTTTCACTATTTACAAATTGGTACCCTACGCTTCTTGGGACTTTCAATTAAGGGTGACAAGAAGGTGTCAAAATAAAATGACGATGACATAAGTCTTAATTATTGAGTATAGGTGACAATTATGTATTTAAAGATTAAGGATTGTGAGAGTTGCCCTTAAGTTTTAAAGTTGACAGTTTGGTCCATTGTATTAAATAAGGGGTAAAAGGGTAATGACTAAAATCAAATTTAACCAATTTTGGTGGGAACCAAACCTGGAGGGAAGCTAGCAAATCGAACCAAAAGGGGAAATAAAAGCTTTTTTTTCTCCGCCTCCCGCCGGATTCCTCCTCCTCTTCTTCTTCTGCTTCATTCTTGCTTGCTTGCTCTCTTCCCTACATGGTTGGTCTTGGTTGCTATTCTATGTGCTTGAATAGCAGTGGATCATCTTCTTCTTGAATCAGATTTAGCTAATCAGTGAATCAGATTTCCTTCTGTATCAATTGGAATTACTTCCTAAGTGATTGTGTTCACATACCATTGTTTTAGAAATAAGATTACTGCTTATTCTTTTGGGGAAATAAAAGCTTTTTTTTCTCCGCCTCCCGCCGGATTCCTCCTCCTCTTCTTNTCTTCTTCTTCTTCTTCTTCTTCTTCTTCTTCTTCTTCTTCTTCTTCTTCGTCCTCTTCTTCCTCTTCGTCCTCCTCTTCTTCCTCCTCTTCTTCCTCCTCTTCTTCTTCCTCTTCTTCTTCCTCCTCCTCTTCNATTACTTCATAAGTGATTGTGTTCACATACCATTGTTTTAGAAATAAGATTAATGCTGCTTCTTCTTCTTCTTCTTCTTCTTCTTCTTCTTCTTCTTCTTCTTCTTCT
>NC_064282.1:79032607-79191710 GCF_019186545.1 Solanum stenotomum | reverse complement strand
TCTTCCTCTTCCTCTTCTCCTTCTCCTTCTCCTTCTCCTTTCTCTTCCTCTTCCTCTTCCTCTTCTTCTTCTTCTTCTTCTTCTCATCCTTCTTCTCATCCTCCTTCTCCTCTTCATTCTCCTCCACCTTCTCCTTCTTCTTCTTCTTCAATCAGATTTAGCTCATCAGTGGATCAGATTTCCTTCTGTATCAATTGGAATTACTTCATAAGTGATTGTGTTCACATACCATAGTTTTAGAAGTAAGATTAATAGTTTTTTGAATCATTCATCATCTGGGTATAAACCTGCAATTTTTTCAATAATTTGCATTCGCGTTTCCAACCGAAGGTTATATATGTTGTAACAGTTGACTATTGGAACAAATGATAGTCATAAGTTGCAACGCAAAGGTTATTTCAATCACAATAGAATAGTCATATGTTACAACATATAACTTACACAAGTCGTAACATATAACTTACACATGTTGCAACATATGATTTATGTTTCTCAACAAAATAGTTATATGTAGCAACGTATGACTTTACATATAACTTACATGTCGCAACAAAATAGTCATATGTTGAAACATGTAATTTATTTGTCACAACAAAATAGTTATATCTAGCAATATATGACTTACATGTCACAGCAGAATAGTCATATATTGCAACATATAACTTAGACATTTTGTTACAATATATGATTTATGTGTCGCAACAGAATAGTTATATGTAGCAACATATGACTTTATGGCGCAACAGAATGGTCATATGTTGGAACGTATCACTTACATGTTTCAACAGAATCGTTATATGTGGCAACATATTACATACATATGTAATAGTACTAATTGCTTTTGAGTTAATTTCTTCATTAGTACTAATTATTTTTTGAATTAATTTCTTTAGGTACAACAAATTGAGGGATTATTTGTAGGGATTTATTGTTGTGGTGAATGGATCGAGAATAAAAATCGATATATTTGGCATTGGAAGGATGGTAAGAAAGGGTTAGTAGGGATGACTATCGAAAAAAGTATTTTGTATGATGATTTTGTGAAGCCTTATACAAAAAAGGCGTGGTAATTTTTAATATTTTCGTATGTATTCACGTTTTTATCAATGTATTCTACCTTTTAAATGTGTTATTTCTTCTGTAGTTTGATTTTTCCAACCATAACGATCCAAATACATTGAGAATGATTAATCAAGCAGCAGACGGAGGCCATATTTGTGCATCATATGTGCTTGCCATAATTTCAATCTTCAAGGGCGATGAATTCATGAGAGAAGGCTTAATGTTCATTGTCAACATGAAAAAACTAAGCCACTAAAAATCAGGAGATGTCAACAGAAGTTGCACTATGTTTTAGGTGAAATGTGTGTGCCAAAACCTTATTTATTGGGAGAAAGACCCATTTGTTGCACTGTTCATCAACATGAGCAAAGCGTTCGCAAGAATGGTTGGCCCAGGAAAAGTGACGACGAAGATGAAGATGATATTCATTGTGAATTATGTAGTTGTGATTTAGAACTAAATTATGTAGTTAAATTTTTGGCTTATACCACTGTGATATTAATAAAATTGTCATCTGTGGCAACATATGTACATTTTATTGGATAATATGTTGAATTTTGCAACACAAATTGCAACAGATACGTTATATGTGGCAACATATGTATATCCTAAAATATGGTTTTTGGTATTAATCCAATTAAATTATAATACAACATTTAACACTAATATATAGTCCTACAACATGTTTAAGTACAAAATTATGATCTAATACAACAACCTTCATCAATTCTATCAATTATTTTTACAAATAATATCATATTGCTAGTTCATCATACAATGACTAAATAATTTCATATGATAGTTTTATAACATCGTGGTAAATCGTTGTTCGAAGTGTTATAACATATTTTTATTGCGTAATTATGGTCCAAAGTACTAAAATATGGTCCAATTTGATAGTTTGCATTGCTAAATTGCTTAATTTATCGATAAACCCATCCATCAAATGTCATATGTAGAACATAGGTACGTTCTGTTGGATAATATATTGAATTTTTTCAATAGAAATTGCAACAGATACGTCATATGTGGCAACATATGTATATCCTAAAATGTGATTTTTGATATCAATTCAATTAAATTGAGACCTAATACAACATTTAACATTAATATATAGTCCTACAACATGTCTAAGTACAAAATTATGGTCTAATACAACAACCTTCATCAATTCTATCAATTATTTTTACAAATACTATCATACAACTAGTTCATCATACAATGACTAAGTAATTTCATATGATAGTTATATAACACCCTTGTAAATCGTTGTTCGAAGTATTATAGCATATTTTTATTGCGTAATTATGGTTCAAAGTACTAAAATATGGTCCAATTTGACATTTTTCATTGCTAAATTGCTTAATTTATCGATTAACTCATCCATCAAATGTCATTTGTGGCAACATATGTACGTTCTATTGGATAATATGTTGAATTTTGTAACAGAAATTGCAACATATACGACATATGTGGCAACATATGTATATCCTAAAATGTGATTTTTATATTAATTCAATTAAATTGTGACCTAATACAATATTTAACACTAATATATAGTCCTACAACATGTCTAAGTACAAAATTATGGTCTAATACAACAATCTTCATCAATTCTATCAATTATTTTTACAAATACTATCATATCACTAGTTCATCATACAATGACTAAGTAATTCCATATGATTGTTATATAACACTCTTGTAAATCATTGTTCGAAGTGTAATAGCATCTTTTTATTGCGTAATTATGGACCAAAGTACTAAAATATAATCCAATTTGACATTTTTCATTGTTAAATTGCTTAATTTATCGATTAACTCATCCATCAAATGTCATATGTGGCAACATATGTATATTCTTTTGGATAAAACATGTAAGTACTTTATAAAAGTCATAGGCCCACCCTCTAAAACTGGCCCAATCGGCCCATTATTTCATTTTCTAGAAGGGATATATATAAATTAGGGTTTTCATTTTCATTTCAAGAATAGGGTTTTCATTTTCTTCCTCGCGGCTTCGCTTTCTTTCTCTTCGCATGGATCTCGGATCTCTGGAGTGCATGGGATATAATGATGTTATTTATTTCATCAGTCTTTTTTGTTCTTTGTTTTTTAACACGCAACTAATTGATTGGGGTTTGGTTAAACCAAATCAATAAATAAACATAGTTTTGCACTTTAGTTCCAACATTTTTACTTGTTCTTAACATAACATAACATAACAGCCATGTGTTACTTCATNTCTTCGCATGGATCTCGGATCTCTGGAGTGCATGGGATATAATGATGTTATTTATTTCATCAGTCTTTTTTGTTCTTTGTTTTTTAACACGCAACTAATTGATTGGGGTTTGGTTAAACCAAATCAATAAATAAACATAGTTTTGCACTTTAGTTCCAACATTTTTACTTGTTCTTAACATAACATAACATAACAGCCATGTGTTACTTCATATGAGTCAAATGTTGCAACATTTGAGCCATATGTTGCTACAGATGACTCATTTGTTGCTACAGATGCCTCAAATGTTGCAACATATCACCCTTATGTAGCAATATTTAACCATTTAAGGCATATGTTGCTACAGATGACTCATGTGTTGCTATATATGAGTCAAATGTGGCAACATTTTAGGCATATGTTGCTACAGATGACCCATGTGCTGCTACATATGAGTCAAATGTTGCAAAATTTGAGGCATATGTTGCTACAAATGACCCATCTGTTGCTACATATGACTCATTTATTGCCACATATGACTCATTTGTTGCTACAGATCACCCTTATATAGCAGCATTTGACCATGTAGTGGATAGATAGACTTAAAAAGGGAATTGGTTGAAGTAACATAACTTATAACATCACAGATAAAATAAAACATTGTCATTAATTACAAACACATTGTCAAGGCTCCAAGTTCTTATCTACTATCCCAGCAACCCAATTTCATTGCAATCGACCAACTGTATTGTCACTCAACAAGGTGTTGGGAGGTTGAATTGGTGTGTTGGTAATCAAATGCTCAATAAATGCAAGCGAATATGACCCTTACGCTGCACTGGTGATATTTCTTACCATGGGTTTCAATCGACCTTCAAATTCCCATGGTTCATTGAGGAGCTTATCTGACAAATGCTTCATTATTCCACTTTGCCTCAACAAGATTGACAGCAAGTCAAACACAGGTTATATGAATATCAAAAACACATCATGCTCCGTACACGTCAGGTTGCAGTCATAAACATTCATGCGACCCTCGTGCAAAAGGATCTCAAGAGTCACAAAATGAGTATTGTTCATGTCCATGACTGCCAGAATTCTTTTTGCACCAATCCAATCGATGCCTCCAGGATATGGATTAATGCCCCTGACGTAGTCAATCATATCGTCATTCCATACAAACTCATTAAGTAAATGTGTAAAGCTTTTGCCACCAACTCTGGTTGCCTCCTTGATGATACTATCATACCTTTGTTTGAAGTTGCTATAGAAGTTGAGATCCATGATTCTATTCGTGGAATCATAGTGCTCAGGGTATCTCAACCGCCCCTCCCACATGAGGCTGAGAATTTCATCAATATACTGAAATAACAATTAATATTAAAGAGTAAAGCAGAGTAATAATTGAAAAGATAAAACAAACAAACATTATAAATTGAAGGTTAGTAGAGAAAAATTTCCCAGTCTTCCCACCAAACGGTTGTACTACCTTTTTTTTTTTTTAATTTCGATAATATAATGTTGCAACATATGACAATTCAAAAATTGTCATATGTTGCCACATATCTCCTTTCTGTTGGGGCACATGCAGATAGTTCTGTGGTTTTTTTTTTACAACAAAAGTTATATATGTTTCCACATTTGACCTTCCTGTTCGAGAACATGCAGATAATTATGTGATTTTTTTACAACAAAGACTATATATGTTCCAACAAAATAAAAATAATAATAATCATTAATAATATCAGCAAAAAAAAACACTTCACAAGTTGTTTTTTTACAACTTATCAACAAAAAAGGTCAATGGTATACATAACCATTAAAACTAAATCTAATCAATGGTAGTAACCATAAAATTTTCATCTGGACACAAATAATAAAATATTCATGTTGTTGCTCACATCTTTCGCATCGACAAGAATAACATTTGATGTTAGATGAGGATGCAACACTACCAAAAGATTGAGTTGGTGCCACAAATGAAGCTCCTTGTGACATTTTATCTACAAGGTAATAAAAAAAGTTTGAGAGTTTACAACTGATTATAAAATAATAAAGGTAGCAATTTATACTTATGTTGACACAAATGAGCATTATGTTGCCACATTTGTACCTTTTGTTGACACAGATGATCATTCTATTGCTCTAACACATAGGTGACATGTTCCAACATATGACAACTGTGTTGGAATATGTACCAACATATCACCAATATGTTGCAACATACGTCACAAGATGAACAAAATGTTGGACAACTGAACAAAACTAAATTTCTATAATCATATGAATAAAATGATCACAAAAAGAAGAACAAAAGCAACAAAAATGACTCTTCACATATACATTTCCTAAAAATTAGGGTCTTTTTGGGTTTGTCGATTTTCTTTCAAAAATAAAAATAATAGGTATCATTACACCATTATTCAATTTTCACATCTATAGAACAATTTCTTGTTCATTAACCCAAGAAAAGAACTTAGTATCAAGAGCGTGTTGTTCAAAATTGTAAAATCTTTCAAGAAAATGACTTATCCGTTTTAAGTCGAACATGACCTTCACTTCAGAAAGAGAGAGAGAGAGAGAGAGTGACGGCTGGAGATGAGGAGGAAGATAATGGGGGAGAATGATTGGATTTTCTAAGGAAGAAGAAGAAGAGAAGAATGTTGGAGAGAAGAAGAAGAGAGAAAAATCTATTTTCATTTAATATTTCTTTTTAAATAGAAAGTTTAAAATGTAGTGGTTTTTTTAATTTTATAAAAGATTAGAAAGTTTTGAAAATGTTAATTTGGTCCCAAATTAACTTAATTACCTTTTTAAGTGGATTTGACCATTTCTTGGTCAAAGTGTCACCAAAAACCAAAGCAAGACTTAATTGACATCTTTCATTTAATTTTCTCACGCTTCTTCTTCCCTTTTGCTTCACTTCAGCTCAATGTTCCCTCTCTCCTTCAGCTTCTTCTCTCGGTCTATGCTATATCCAAGTTTCTATCACTGGATTTCTTTCAAAGTTCATACATTTGGGACTAATTTGTCTCAGCTCTGAGCTTTCTGTTGTGGTAAGTGTTTCTCCAACTAATTTCTCTGATTGCCCTTGTTTTTTAGCAAATTTTTCTGTATTTTTTTTATCTAATCTTCACATGCATATCTAGAAATAGATACTTCAAAGCCTGATTGTTCTCTAATGGTGCTTGCTTCAAAAAATTACCAGTGAAAATATTTCAAATCGCATTTTTTTAGTACAATTACAAATTTATTACGGTAAAATTAGTCCATCTTTGGAAATAGCTGAGTTATCAAAAGTACTTTTGCTAACCATGCTTCAAGTTTTCTATATCTTAAATTAAGAAAACTGATACACAAGGATGTCTTATAATATGCATACATCAGCTGAATTTTTATATTTTCCTTCTTCGCGATTAAGTCCTCTTCGAATTTATATATTCAGTCATTTAACTCTTTTTAACCTTGAGAGTGAACTTCTTAAGTTTATGATTCAAGAATGCTAGCGCAATAGAGGTAAATGATTACATGGAAAGGAAAAAAAGGAGAGAGCTCACTCATGAGTGACCTTAGATTTTTCCTCTTTTCGTTGTTCATGCTAACTAATTCTTATGATTATAAGTCTTATCGAATGTTTTGATTTGTGAAATAGTTTGAAATGTGTAAAATTAAGAACACTATAAATAACGTGTAGAGGAGATCGCTCACAACCCATCGTCTTCTTAATTAGATAATATTCAGTCCATCACTTGGCATAGAAATGGTAGCTCTGTGAAATAACATAAAAAAAATAAAGGATCTATTTATTGATATGTTGTATCCTATAGAAGATTGTCAATATTTTTCGAAATCTATATACGAACAACAAATCTTCTTTAAGGAAAATCGTTCTTCCGTCTAAGGCCTTCATTGTTATTTGTATCATCATTGTAATTGTCAATCCAAAGTGTCTTCGACTCCCCTACACTCTTCACTTGATCATATCACAATATCTTTTTCCTAAATCTAACTTATACATAGACCATAGTGTGCCTGTTATAAAATTCTTTTTACACATTTTGATACTTTTTTTTCCAGCGGAATTCATACTTTGTTAGTTTGTTTATTATCAGTGAATTTTGATACATGTGTAACTAATAGCTATATGAATGTTTTGAATATCCAATACTGGAAATTTATTGCAACAAATTTTACTAAAGTTGGACTTCATTGACTGTGTATGCACTGGCTCAAAAGTAGATGATGCCAAAGTGTAATTCACGAGTTCCCTCTTTCTCTTTTCTTTGTAACTATCAACTCTCTGGTGCTCTTTATTTGTTAAAAAGTACAACTTAAATTTAGTGCATAAATAGAACACAATGGCTGAAGTAAATTAAAAACTTTCCCATGTATTGATTGAGTTTCTTATTGGAATAGTTAAGAGATTCTAATGGCATTTTATTATACCTTTAAAGGACTGAGAAAGGGGAACAATCACTTGTGTCCTTTATACCAAAATGACCTGAATTAAGCATGGCATTAACTGGATATAGTGTAAGTTCGGTTGTGCTTTCATTACTATATCATCTTGCTTTTCGTTGTCTGTTATGAGAGCATGTATTGCAAGGTGAACGAAATTTCGCCTCTCATTTACTTTTGGTATTTTCCTAATTCATGAACAAGTCTTCTAACATTTAGCTTCAACTAGAGTGATAGTTTTGTGCGTGTGAGCACAATGTCATTTTAAGATTGAATATCGCAAAAGCAGAGCTATGTTATTTATTTTTTATTCTTATTGTAGCAAAACTTTGTTCAGAGCCTGCAATAGCTGGTTCACCAGTGAAGTTTTTCCAGGATTTGAAGGACCCCTTTGCTTTTCAACTTGAAATTGGGTGAGGAATTAAATTAGAAATAACTTTACATATATATTATTACAGTTATGTTTTTGAAGTGATTTACTTAAAACTCATATAGATCAAAAAAAAATAATTTACTAGTGTTTCCAGGTATGTTGGTATTAGCGATTCAGAAGATGCGCAATTATTCTATTATTTTATAGAGTCTGAGTCTGATCCAGACTCCGAACCTCTTATGCTTTGGATCACTGGAGGACCAGGTTGCTCTGCTCTATCTGGCTTTATCTATGAGATTGGTAATTTCATTTTTCATGGCTAAATTGTGGGTGATTTATGTTTCTTACACATGTATTGCCTAACACGGATATCTGTCTCGCTTTGGATTTCTCTCTGCTACTTCCGCTTCTTCAACTTCCTCACACTTTCTGTGCTTTCCGTGTTCCTTCAACTTCTTCAACTGATTTCAGGTAAGGGATCCTTCGAATTTTCATAATTTGTCGTTAATCGCTTTCTCCTGGTGTTACTCCATGTTAACTTTCATACTTTCTTTACTATTTTTTCTGATTGTGTTTGATTTTTGCTATTTAAATTTGTATAGGTTTCCTAATTTTTCTCAGATTTTTCTGCGCTCATATTGGTTGCTAATTACATAATCCTAAATTTGAATCCGTTACGAACTGTACTTGCGACTACAATTGATTTCTTAATAAATAGCTTCAACGACAGATAATAAGTTTGTAATTAGAAGTGTTTTCTCTTAAGGGTGAAAAGAAGCAAGACAAACTGAACATATGCTAATTAAGTGCTTAGCGTACAAATAAAAACCTTCATCAGCACTCTTGGCTCTATTTAATTTCTTCTACCTGTTTCAGGTTAGCTAAAAATGAGTATGACAGAGGCAGATTCAAGATTTAAAGTTTATGAATTATTACAAGATCTCAGGTAAAGATTAACTTAAATATTCGTTCCACGTCTATGAATGTTCTATGATATGCTATCCTAATGTGAAATCTTAATTAGTACATGAGTTAAACAGTGCAATATATTATTGCAATGGGGTTGTACCTGACTGTTAGTTACATTAATTGATATTTTTTTGGTGATTAGATAGTGCAATGGAAAGCCTTACTATTACAGTAACGATGAGCAGTTTTGCATGATAACCACATTGTTAGAGATTGATTTTCTGACTATTTGTTTGAGAAATATAATGCTTGCAACAAGTATGAGGCTTTTTATCCATGCAACCTTTCCAGTTAAGGCAAGATTTATTGAAAAGGTCCCAAGCTGGTACAAAAAAAAACAATATTTACACGTAGACCAAACAGACAAGCTATTACTCTTTCCCTCCTATTAATGTCACAAAATCCATGTATTGATTCATGCTAAAAAGATTATGCAAATTTTTATTCTCAACTCTGGAAATGTGAATCTTGTGCCCTTTAGATCGTGCTTTGTTTCTCTCTAGACATAAGGTACAAGGATGCAAAGAGGGATGGTCTTCAAATTTGTTTCAGCCTTCTGAGAACCTTTTGAATCTTTCAGCTTTACTATTATTGTTCTTATTTTTCTCACTTCTACAAATGTTATTGGTATGAAGCTTAATTGTTTATTGACTCAATCATTTTGTTATATAAAAATTGACTCAGCATTTCTATACATTTGTTCAAAACTCTCGACTTTCTTCTGTTGCATTTCAGCATCACCAATGGTAAAAGACTCAACTAACACATCCATCATTTTGAAACTTTACTTTCGTAACAGTTTTGTAAAATTATTTGCTTCTTTCTCTGTCATTTGGCAACACTTATTGTAACAATTACATTGTTATTGTTGTTTTATTACAGATCGACTCCTTCCGCTTCTCAGGTAGTCGAATTACGGGTGGACCTTCGAACAAGAAGTTTGTGGTACTACTTCTACAGCCTTGGGCTTAGCATAAAAATAAAAAATGAGTAATATGTTTTAACCTTTCTAGCAAACTCTCAGTATAATGTTCGCAAACTAAATGTAACTTACTATGAAACATAACTATGTTAATATTAAGTTTAATCATCTCTTTATTAAAGCTCGTGCCTTGCACGGGCACCCTTTATCTAGTGGATAAATATTGAGCAAAGAAGATTGCTACAGTGCATGGGTTGCATGGGTTAGAGTCAAAATTTTCATCAAGATGATTCGAAATAAATAGTACATATAAAAAAAGGATTAAAAAATTTAATATCTAATATATATATATATATATATACAGAAAAAATAATTTTCATGATATATAAATAATATAATTTTTTATTGTAGGAGATTCGAAAGAACCCTCTTAGCACTTGCTATAGTTTTGCTCCAGATTTCACTAGAAATGGACATAAATACCGAATAATCGAATCGACTGAACTAATTCGGTTCTTCAATTTTGATTCTTCGATTCAGTAAGAGTCTAAAAACTTCGGTGCACTGAAGAACCGAACTTTATAATTCATGCATTAACTTTATTATTAGTAATATCTTGTTTGATATACTTTTTCATGCTATGTATAACTAATGATTACACTCTATTGCGTATTAAGGTTTGTATTACTGATGCATGAAAATTCATGGTATTAGTAATACAAAGGTTTTAATGCGTGCATTTGTACGGTAAAGACCCCATTGTCCCTCAAACTATTTTTTACATATTTTTTCACCATAATTATAAATGACATTATTGTAAATAAGTATACTATTTTTAGCACATCAAACCAAATAATGCATAAAAATCATCTTGTATAATAATTGTAAGCATTACAAATAATACATTTTATTTAGCATTGTTCTTGAGACCATCATCATGTCTTAAATTTTTAAGGGGTCGTTTGGTAGGCCGCATTAAAATAAATAATCCATGTATTATGTGTGGTATTATTTAGTACTATATTTGGTAGGAATTTGGGTCTATGTATAACTAATTCATGGATTAGTTATACCTCCTACATGATATTATAGGGTGTATTACTAATACCTTTCATTTGGAGGTATTAGTAATACATTGGATATAATACCATGGATAAGTCTATGTAATATCCCTCAAATCATTTTAATTATTTTATTTATTTTCTTGATTTTATGTTTTATATTTGTACTATTATTTAGAGAAAGTTGTTTGTTACTACATAAATTCAACACAAATTAATATAATATTTGAAATGTGAGTTGCTTAGCATTAACTCTGTTAAAATTATAACTTGTAATTTTATGTGTAAATATAGATAATTTATTTAGTTTTACTATTGTTTACGTCTTTTCAATTTTAAAAATTGATAGTTTATCTTTTTTTAAATTGAAAATTGACATTTTGTAAGTAATAAATTTACTAAGATGACAATTATTTATCCTCAAATAATTCAAGTAAAAAAAAAGGCAATCATGACAAAAAAAATTGTTCTTCTCATAGCTAGTTAGAAGACCATAAAAAAATAATATTGTCCGGCAATTATTTATCTTAACCTAATTACTAATAATTCAAGGGTATAATTGGAAAGAAGTTTTTTTATATAAAATTTTAACCCAATTCCAAAATGGGATAGGAACCAATGAACCAAACACTTGGTAAAAATAAATCCTGCATTACTAATCCTTGCACTATTAATCTTTGCATTACTAATTTCAGCATTAGTAATCCCTGCATTATTATTTTTGTACCAAACGACCCCTAAGTGTTTTATAGTTTAATTTTGTCCTCATTTTATTTTTCATCTACATCATAAAAATAGTTTTATATACATTAAATCAAATAAACGATCGAATTTGACATTGATGAATTGAATAATCAAATTGAAATTTGATAAAATCGAAATGAAGAACTAACGCCTACCCTAGATTCCACCTACTTGGAGATCAAGTTTAGCCACGTGGACATCCAACACCATTTTACAACAAATTGTGAACCTCATTGTACTATTGTCAAAAAATGAGGGATGCCTATGTAATATCACAAATTCACAATGGCTGGTATTCGTAATTTAATCAAAAGAGTAAGGGCGGTTACTTTCTCAAAACCTAATCCTTGTCAAAAACCAGGTACAACACGTGTCACTTATCCATCATCATTATCATTGTAAACAAATCTCAGCCGTTAAACATTTCCTCATCCCCTATATAAACACCGACTCTCCTTCTCCCCCACCACTAGAATACATAAATTCAAAGATCACGAAAAACTACCGATCGAAATTTAAAGAAGAAGAATCGAATATAATCCCTTAAAAGGAAGAAAAAATCATCGAAAGATTAAACTGAATTTAGGGTAAAAGCATCAGATTGCGGAAACTGTTTTGTTCTTCGTTCGTTTTCATCAAGTTCTAGAAAAATCTGTAAATCTCTTTGATTTTTGTGATTTTTTTCTGTAATTTTTAGGCGATTAATCGTTGATTTGAAGAGTTACTGATTAGATTTGTGATTATTTTTTTTTTGGTTAGGGTTTTTGGTTTTTGGTGGTTTTTGGAGTAATGAATGAGCAAGGAAAAATGATGAATCAACAGCAGAGGATGAGTATGGGTCAAAACCAAATGATAAGTATGAGTCAACCTCAGATCTTGAATCAACAGCTTCAACAACAGCCACAGCAGGTAGTAGACAATGATAAATTCAGCTTTAATTCCATGTATAATTTGAATATGAGTATGAGAATGAGTATGCCTCCGTTGATGATGCAGCAGCCTCAGATGATGAATCGGAGCTATAGGATGTGGCCGCAGCCGCCTATGCCACCGCCGTCTATGGTGGATCAGCTCAAATTTCAAAACCCTAATAATCATAATTTGAAGCAATTTGTTCCTGCAAAGCATCCCAAACCCTTGGGTCCTAGAAACAATTGGAAGGGTAAAAAGGTAAATAAGAAGGATAAGAGAATGGATGGAGTTAGGAGGAACGAGATTGGAACTAGCGGTAGTGGTAGTACTGCCGGAGGAATTGTTGGAAATCAAGGCGGGTATAAGCCGCCTACGTTAAATGATTTGCAACAACAAAATCGATTAAAGGCTAGGAGGTTTTTCCCTAAGAAGAAATTTTATCATAATAATAATAATAATAATAATAACAACAGTAACAGGACTGCACCGTATGCACCTCGGAACACGTCTTCGTACATTATTAGGGCTAAAAAGAGTGGTGGTATTGCTTCTTTGGTGTCGCCTTGTCCTGTGACTCCTGCTGTGTTACCGACGCCAATGTTTTCTCCATCTAGGGAAGTGTTAGTAGATATGGCGAAAGAGGAGTGGGGAGTGGATGGGTATGGATCAATGAATGGGTTGATTAGACTGAGGTCACCAGGTCATGAGGCAGAAGGACATGAGGATGAGGAAGAAGAGGAGGGAGGATCAAGTGAGAGTGATGTGGAAGAACATGTGGAGGTTGAAAGGAGATTGGATCATGATTTGAGCAGGTTTGAGATGATTTACCCGAATTATAGCGGGATGGAGTATAACAATGTGTTGGGAAACCGTGTGGATGATCAGGATACCCATATTGCTCAATTGGAGGAAGAGAACTTGATTTTGAAGGATAGATTGTTCTTGATGGAGAGGGAGTTGGGTGATTTGAGGAGGAGGTTGCAAAGTCTTGAGAGGCAAGGCCATAGCTATGATGAGATGAATGAGGAAGTTGTGGAGAATGAGACTGAGAGTGAGACTGAGAGTCATGGCGATGGCCATTCTTTGGAGGATAACAATGCTGAACTGATTGAACGGGCCATGGAAGGAGTTGGGAATGTGAAAGGGAAGGAAGAGATTAGGATTGAGGATGACACAGAGTTTGCAGAAAATGAAGAGAGAGTTGGAAAAGAAAGTGAACAGGTTAATGGTGATGGTGAAACTATTGAAAAGGAATCCGATGAAGTAGGAAAAGAAGATGAAGTTGATGGAGGAGATGGTATGGTTGAAGTCCTTAAGAAGGAAATCATTGCTGATCTTGAAAGCAAGAGTGAGCTGAAAGACGATGCAGCCGTGAAAACTGGGGATGAGGTTCAGTTTAGTCAATTGAATAAGAACAATGAAAACGAGGTTCAGGCATCAGATAATGCAATTGTTGAAGATGTTGCCATGGAGGAGGCTTCTAGAGTGGATGCTGATGCGAATTTTCAAACAAAGAATGAGGATGAATTGACAGGAGATAAATGATCAGGGAAGAGCATTTTCGAAGGTGACTTGTCTAAGTTTCCCTCGTCAATGTAAGTCTCTTCTCTGAGAAGCTTTCATGTTGACTTGTGTGGTTTTATGTCACCATTTTTGGATATATCTCTACTGCAGTACATAATGTTTAGCGTTCTTTTGACAGTGGCAAGGAGTATCAAATCTTCCTGTTGGGAGTTCCACCTTATAAAGTGCTAATGTAGTTATCTTCTTTAGGTGTTTTCAACCTTTTTCTTTTCCTTTTTTTAATTTTCAGTTTTTTGGCAGCTGTTTGTAGAAGGGAGTTCTAGGTGTTTTGAAAGGTTAGATACTGTGTTGCTTGATACAAAGATACAGCTATGTAATAATCTCTTTTTAATTGGATTTGGAAATTTTCATATAATTCATGTCATGTGCTCTTATTATCGGTTTAACCTCGTATTTAGCATGGTTGTTCCCCCCGGCATATGTGTTGCATGTGTTGCAACTATGTGATTGGTGTTGGCTAGTGATAGCCTTTTATCTATAACATGCTTGCTTGTTTCCATGTAAGTTGTAACTATGCTTGCTTGTTTCCATGTAAGTTGTTGGCTAGTGATAGCCTTTTATCTATAACATTGCCCTTCAAGTGGTTTATTTTTCTTATAGCTTAGGGCAATTAACTTTACTTTGCTTCCATGAAGTTGTGATGCCTGACCACTTGGAGCATACCTTCTGTTCTGCAAGGGAGTAATTTTAGTTTTTTTGTGTTAGCAACCATATGAATGATTCACTACAGGGCATAATTTCATGTACAACAGCTCTCTTAACTGTAAACCTTCAACCAGAGTTTATTTAATATCATATAGTAGAGCATCGGAGCATACTGAAGTGTAAGTTGGAATAGTTGGCTATCAACTTCAGCGATGTTGGGTGTGAGTGTTTTAAAAAAAAAAATCTTTTTGGGATCTCAAAGCTGTTATTTTGATTTGGTGGTATTACCCCTTTGAAGAATATATTCATCTGCTTGCTAGCAAATAAGTTCTTTGCTGTTTATTTTCATCTATAGAGTTGTAGTCAACTGACTTCTGCTTCGGAAAGAGACGGAAGATTTGAGAACTTTCACACTCTTGATGCATTCATTAAATTGCATGGTAATGGTTTATTCTTATTAGCCTCCAACGAATTTCTAGTTTTTCTTTTTATGCATCACCAACACTACCAACCATTCAGCAGATGTGGTACGTTTTGATATGTTCTGCTTTAATTAGACCTCCTTGTCTTCCTTGTGACTGTCATTAGTATTTGTTTCTGAATGTTGTGACCTCTTTCCACTTCTTGGAATGATATATCACCTTTCACGTTTTTGGGGGATTCCATAAGTATACTGCTAGCTGCTGGATTATCACGAGGGGAAGTAGCTGAAAGGCTGGACTGTGGTGAGCAGGATGCTTGCTTATTGTGCTCCTTTATGTATTTTCTTATATATATCAGATTATTTGGATGACCACCCCCTCAACCCCCGACAAGCGCCAAAATTATTGTCCTCTTTGCTGACCCGAATGCCTAGTCTCTTTATTGGGATCAACCTGTTGTTGAGATGCTTCTTATTCTTTAGTTTCCATTTAAGCCCATTGTTTTGTTGATAGATAGACTCTCTGATCTATTATTTTTCATCTTATGGCAGCAGAGGGGATGTCCTATTGTTGGTGGCAGAAAAACAGATGTGATGGTGACTTTACTTGTCCCTCTGCTGCATTTATTGAGTTTACTACAGAACATGCATGTTTCTATAAGGGCTTGTTTGGTTGGGGAACAAGTTATGTCGGGATTAGTTATCCTGCGATTGTTTACCCACCCTTAGTGTGGGATAAAACTAACGCTACAATCTCAGGGTAAATTAATTTCGGGATAAGTTATCTGTTGAGTTTATCCCAACCAGCCATGGGATAAACTTATCCTAAAATTACTCCCGGAATTAGTCATCCCTTATCCGTCCCCCCCGAGTCATGTTTTAGGGTTTGTGTTTGTTGCAGTAGGATATATATGGTTCATCTCATGATTCATTTCTTTTCAGGTGCTTCACCTGCTTTAATCCTTGTTATATTGAACTTCGACTACCTGCTTTTCTTTTGTTTTTGTGTCTGATTAAGAAGTACAATGTGCTGTAGGCTGGTAAGTAGATACTTCTCCAGAGTATTTCAGTCTGGAGATTGTTATCAAGTTTGATGACATGCTAATTTTAACTGTTGTTGATTCTGTATTTTGCAGCTCTCCACACGGAGAGAGATTTTATGCTTTGACCAGGATTGTTTCTTGGCTATTCGTATTTTGTCTCAGTTGTGCTTCTCTTGCATGTCTGACAGTTTCAACTCCTGTCCTATTGTTGACTTCTTCGTTTGCATGTTTGAGCTACCTACATTTTGCTGCCCAGGGGTGATCAATCTTTTTTTGCCTATTGTTGAGAGGTTTAGATGAATCTAGAATACAAACTTTGGAGTTCTGCTTCATGCAATCTAATTACTGGGTACTGGGTTCAATATTTTATTAATTGCCTGTATTTTGAGTCTTTTTTTAAAAAAAATAGATGCATGATCTAAGTTAGAGCTATTGGATACAGATGAACGATGAACTCACTCATGGCTTACTCACTAAATCCGCCTGATTATTGAGCAAACTACAATCATGTTTCTGGATTGATGACAGTTGCAAATGAAATTATGCGGCGGGTGTAAAATTTGATTTCCTAGTCTTTTTGTGTGATAGAGATTTGTTATTAATTTGATTTCCTAGTCTTTTTATGTGATATAGATTTGTTATTTGTCTAGAAAAAAGGTGGGGAACGGATCAGCTACCAACTAATTAAGCTATTAAGATCTTAATTTAAACCTATTTTGTGGTGTTCATTTTGTATTTTTAAAAAATGAGGGAGGAAGATATTACAAGGTGGGGATCCAAATCAGTCAATTTGATTGGGATATTAAGATATTAATTATTTGTAGCAATATCAAATGATGTATCGCCTTTTCAGTGAAGATTTATACGCTCCTTTTTGTTGTTTAGATATGCTGTAGTCAATTATTTATTGCGTAAGATATGATTATCTTAACTTTTTTGAGCTATATAATAAACTATTTGTTGTAGTATTACCGTTGTTTTCCCTAATCTTTGTTCAAAAGCCTTGAAAAATTTAAAAGTTGAATTAGTTACAGAAATATACGAATTGAATCAGTTTATTTGTTTGCTTTTATCCATGTTGTGGGGATGATCTTTTTATTTTTCTTCTGCTTTTGATTTTGGTCTCTTTTGAAACGTATTGTTGTTGTATTGTTCTTTTGAAGTTATGTTTGGTGGGTAAAGCATGTAGCGTATTCCACTCTGCAAGGTTTGCCAGGTCTTTAAAGAGTCGTAATCTAAGGCGTTAAACAGGGCATACAAGACTGGGTATGGCAAGCCTTGAACCGTTAAAATTTTGACTCGCCTTGTCCTGTACCCTTATCTCATACTACTCTCTCGATACAGAATCTAATGTTTTGAAAAAAAAAACTTCTCATATCGAATTCGAATTGCCCGATTAACATTTTCTCGGAATTTCCCTTGCCTCTCCCGATCCTCGTTATCTTTTTTTTTTCTTTATAAGTATTTTGTTTTGCAGTATTTTATTGAAAATTTTCTTTTGTTCTTTTCGATTTTTATTCCAACATGTAGATATTAGAAGCACCAAGTTTATATATTATAACCTCGGGAAAAAGGAAAATATGGCCATCTGAAAAATGCATTTCTTAATGCCATATGGAAAAATAGTGTATAACTTGCATCAATTATAGTACTAAAATAAGGTAGGTTTAAGTCATCTCCGGCGACTTAAAATTGTCCGCATTATTCACTTATACACTTTAATTGAGGCTTGTACTTATTGAACACCTCTTTCACATTATATTGATATCACTTGAACACTTTTTGCCTACATGACATTTTGAGTGTGATTCACGGCTAATGAGCGCGTGAAAGCATTTTCTTACATTTTAAAAAAATAAAGAGTTTGTCTTCTTCCTTATGCGCCATGACTTCACCTTTCTTCTTCCTTTTGCTTGTTGCCCTTACGCCGCCGCCACAATCATACACCAATAACACCCTTCTTATCTTTCTGCTTCTTCCTTCTTCATCTAGCTTATTCGGATCCTGTCGGTTGGTGATGATGAGTTTGTCACTCATACAAGGCTACTTCTTGCCAGAGGAAGAAGAACAAGAACCTCAGTACGACAAATCCGACGACAACGAAAATGATAAAGTTTCACATAATCGTATTAAACTTTTTTCAAGTCCAACTTATTCATCTTTCGAGCTTCCGTCTGCCCTTGACGCCTTTTCCGAGTTAAATTTCTCTGTAACTTCTTTTCTTTTTTTCAATTAGAGCAGCAAAATACTAATCTAAATGGATAGGCAATAAGAATTTAGCTATTATCCTTTTTCATCTTATTATGTGAAGTGCAGTTAGTATGAAATTAATAATTGAAGATTTTAACAACGCCGGAGTTTAATGGACGTGGGTGAAAACTGGAAAGTGGTACGGTGGTGGGATAGCAGGGGAAGGGCTTGGGTGGTGGGAGGGTGGGGTTACATGTATTTTTTTTAAAATAGTAATAATTTTTTTTTTCTTTCACATTATAATACATTTTAAAATAATTTAATGAATCCAAATAACACATGTCATTATTTAATTAATTGTCACATCACCGCGAGTGTATTTCACTCATTTTATACTTTTAGCTGATTGTTGAAAAAANGGAAACTGGAAAGTGGTACGGTGGTGGGATAGCAGGGGAAGGGCTTGGGTGGTGGGAGGGTGGGGTTACATGTATTTTTTTTTAAATAGTAATAATTTTCTTTTTCTTTCACATTATAATACATTTTAAAATAATTTAATGAATCCAAATAACACATGTCATTATTTAATTAATTGTCACGTCACCGCGAGTGTATTTCACTCATTTTATACTTTTAGCTGATTGTTGAAAAAATGTTCAAATGGTTCAAATTCTAAGGAGTAGAGGTGTTCAATAGGTACAAATATGAATTTAAGTGTTGTAGATAACTCAAGCCAATAAGGTATTAGTATAAAGTTAATGCATGCATTATTTTTTATATGTACTTTATTAAATGCCAAAAAGAATGTATTAGTAATGCTTGCATTAATAATGCTTGTATTAGTAGTGTGACACTAATTATACCTAGATTACTTCTTATGTATTGTTCAGTTTAGTGTATTAAAAACAACATACATTATATAAAAATATTTATTACAAAGATATTCTTCACAACTATGATGGAAAAATAATCTTGAGGGGCAATGAGGTCTTTAACCATACTAATGTATGCATTAAAATTCCTTGTATTACTACTAGCAAGAAATTCATGGCATTAGTAATACACTCCTTAATACACAGTAAAAGAGTTGTTTGGTAGAGTGTATTAGGAAAAATAATGCATGCATTAATTTTGTATTTTACTTATACTTTGTTAGGTATTCTTTTCTAATTTTTGTTTTACACTATATTGTTATTAATGTGTGCAGTGCTAAATTTCTAGGTATTAGCAATGCAATGCTTTTATTGCATGCATTAACATGATAAAAGACATAATTGCCCCTCAAAACCCTTTTTACATTTTTTCTACCATAATAGTGGAGAGTATCTTTGTAAATAATTTTTTTATGCAATGCATGCTAATTTTTATGTATCAAACCAAACAATGCATTAAAATAATTTAATGTGTAATTAATGCTAGCATAACTAATATATGTATTGCTAATACACTCTATTTAACATTATTTTTGTACACTTTACCAAACGATCCCACCATCGATCTCTGGGTATTAATAATGAAAGGGTTTAGTGCATGCATTAATTAGTATGGTTAAAAACACAATTGCCCTTCAAATTTGTTTTTACATCCTTTCCATTATAATTGTGGAGGGTATATTTACAAATAATTTTTTTAAAATAAAAAATGCTAACAAACCAAACCATGCATAACAATAAATTTATGTATAACTAATACAAACATTATTAATATACTTTATTTAGCATTATTATTATACACTCTACCAAAAGACTCTAGAGTGTATAACTAATACTTGTATTATTAATTATATATAACATGAAAATATGTACCAAATAAGATGTTACTAATATAGAGAGTTAATATATATATGCATCATTTTTGTAATATACTCCACCAATATCTTATAATAAGTACTCCCTCTATTCACTTTTACTTGTCATTAATTCCGAAAATAAATTTTCATTTTTACTTGTTATTTTTGACATATTAAGAAAAAATAATAATTTTTTTCATGTTTTACTCTCAACATTGAATACTTATTTTTCAAAATATTTTTTTAAGATATCATTTAATAGGGGGTAGTTTAATAAAATACCTATATCAATAATTATTTTCTTAATGAGTGTGTGTAATGACCGGGTTACGTCATTATAGAAAAGCCAACGGGGAAAAATTTTGGGTCGGAAAACATTTTCGTAGTAACTTGGATTTCTCAACCTAGTCCACATTTGGACGAAATTGGAGTCATTAAAGTCCAGAGAAATCTGATAGCAATTGGGTGATTTAATTATGATTTTGATTACATGAGTAGATAGAGGTCGTTAAGGAACCCGTACGACTTTACGGAATTGAATTTGGGTGAGTAGAACTCCCGAAATTGATCTTAGCATGAACGGGTAGTTTCTGAGTACGTTGGTTGAAGGCGTGTTGTGAAATGAGGGTCTTGGAATTATTAAAATAGCTCACTGTTTCGTGCAAGCCACTTTGACGGTGATTTCTGTCTCCAGGACGGGGCCGCTGTAGCGAGGTGAGGACCGCTGTGGCGGGCCCGACGCGACTTAAATCAGAAATAAACCCCAAAACGTCTTTATTCTGCACTTTTCGACTTTGAGAGTAAGGAGACGAACCCCAGGCGATTCTTGACAGTTTTTCACCATTCTTGAGGCTAGAGGTAAGATTTTCACCCCCGGATCCATTTTTCGATCCGAAAAACGTAATCTAATGGGTAATTATCGATGGAGAAGGGTTTTGATCTGGAAATTATGGTGGAAAAAACCCTAATTTGGAATATGTGATCATGGGTATGATCTAGGGTTGATAGGATTGTTGGTAATTCGAGTTATTAGTTATTGTTTATTGATTCCCGTTGTTATATTAATTGTTTGTAGACCAAGAACAAGCGGAACGAATCCGTAAAGGGAAGAATCAAGTTTCTTAGGGGATTCAAGCTTATTTCGAGGTAGGTGATGGTTGTGATTCTATGATGATGTGATGTATGTTTGTTCTTGCTTCATTATGATACATGTATGTGTGCGAATGTTGTATTATTGATCACATTAATTGTAAATGAGGATATATGAATGATGAAACCATGAATCATGACTTGATTGTATGATTATGAGAATGTACTTTGTGATTGTGATTGTGGCTTGTTGAATGGATCGAGTGTTGTGTTCGACACACTAACTTGGACCGGTTGCCACGTTCCAGCATAATTATGGGATCGGTTGTCACATTTCGGCATAAACATTGGATCGGGTACCACGTTTCGGTATGCTAACTGTTTGGGTTTGGGTTCCATGAGAGAACTAATGATTTGATATAATTGTGTATCTTGAGAAATGTAAAATTGTATTTTGTTTTTAAATATTGATAATATTGTATATGTTCGATATATGCATGCGATTATATTGTTGTATTGGCTTATGTATGTTGCACTTAGTGGGATAGCCGTGTGATTCTACCAGTACACTGTGGTTATGTACTGATATTGCACTTTCTCTTTCCTTGTTGAGTAGAGGGCATCTTCAGGTGGCTATTGACAGACCTCGCTTAGAAGATTAGTGATCGTCAATCGAATTCAAGGATGAGCCAGCTCTTCCAGGCTGCCATGAGTTCTCCTTTCGTCTATGTCCACATTTGAGACTTAGATTTTTCTAGTTAGTTATTAGTGCATTAGTTTGGGGTTGTAACTCTTCTTATTTAGAATTTGGTTCATTATTAGATGTTTTGGTACATTGACTTTCAGGTTCTAGGTGTATTTTTGAATTGTTTAGTTGTTAGATATTTTGGAAGTTTATGGAAACTTCAGTCTTAGCTATTTAACTTGCTTCCGTAACTTAAATACTTTAGTTTTGGTTTAGTTGCTTGGTTTGGGGTTGTAGTAGTAGTTCTCCCACCGGAGGGTTAGTGTGGGTGCAAATCACGACGGTCTGGGTCGTGACAAAGTTGGTATCAAAGCCTAGGTTCGTTAATCTCGTTGTACCAAAACAAGTCTAGTAGAGTCTTGCGGAACGGTACAGAGACGTCTGTACTTTTCTTCGAGAGGCTATAAGACTTTAGGAAATCTCTCTATTTTCTCTTGTCTCATTTCGTGCTGTAACTTGATTCCAATTGGTATCTGGCGATTCAAATTGGTATCTAACCTCCTTCACTCTTTTGTCTGCAGATGGTTAACACTAGATTCAACGGCGTCAGGCCCATAGCTCCAGTCAATGCTCCAGGTGAGGAATCTGCAGCGAGAGGTCGCGGTCGAGGCAGGGGTAGAAGAAGAGCTAGGGGTAGAGGCCGAGGAAGAGTGGCGCTTACTAGAGATGGGGTACCGATAAAAAATGCTCCCTAAAATGAGGCCCCTCATGTGCATCATGAAGAGATAGAAGAGGATATTGAGGTTGAAAATATTGAGGAGGTTGGACAAGAGGAAGAGGTGCAGGCTGAGACTACCGGTGTTCCTCCTATAGACCCAGTGTTAGCTCAACATATCATGTCATTCTTGATTGTGTTGGTTAGTCCTACAGTGCTTCATTCTATTCAAGCAACTCAAACTCCCGCCAATCCTCCTATTGCTATCACTGTCCCCAAGGTGGGATGGAATGTAGGTAATGATGTTTTCTTCCGTCCTTTGATTGGTTTTGTTATGACTGGTAATGAGCATGAAATATTGACTAAGTTTTTTAAGCTAAAGCCTCCTGTATTTATTGGTTCTGAGNNGCTAGGGGTAGAGGCCGAGGAAGAGTGGCGCTTACTAGAGATGGGGTACCGATCAAAAATGCTCCCTAAAATGAGGCCCCTCCTGTGCATCATGAAGAGATAGAAGAGGACATTGAGGTTGAAAATATTGAGGAGGTTGGACAAGAGGAAGAGGTGCAGGCTGAGACTACCGGTGTTCCTCCCATAGACCCAGTGTTAGCTCAACATATCATGTCATTCTTGATTGTGTTGGTTGGTCCTACAGTGCTTCATTCTATTCAAGCAACTCAAACTCCCGCCAATCCTCCTATTGCTATCACTGTCCCCAAGGTGGGATGGAATGTAGGTAATGATGTTTTCTTCCGTCCTTTGATTGGTTTTGTTATGACTGGTAATGAGCATGAAATATTGACTAAGTTTTTTAAGCTAAAGCCTCCTGTATTTATTGGTTCTGAGAGTGAGGATGCTTATGAGTTTATCTTAGATTGTTATGAAAGGCTTCATAAGTTGGGAATTGTCTATCAGCATGGGGTTGTGTTCGTGACTTTTCAGCTTCAAGGTGAGGCTAAGCAGTAATGGAGAACTTATATGAAATGCAGATCTTTAGCTTTACCCCTACTCTATTGGACCCAGTTTCATGCTCTATTTTTAGAGAAATATGTACCTAGGACTTTGAGGGATCGCAAGAAGGATGAGTTCATGACTTTGGAGCAAGGTGGTATGTATGTGACTGCTTATAAGGCCAAATTCCATGCTTTGTCTAGATATGCTACTCAATTGGTGACTACTGAGGAGGAGACGATCTGTTTATTTATTAGGGGACTAAATTCTGAGTTGCAGGTACTATTTGTTCATATGACCTCTGCATGAAGGAGCTTTAATGAGGTAACAAACTTTGTTAAGAAAGTGGAGGGGGTGAGGCGAGATGGTCAGGCTAAGACGTTGGCTAAAAGGGCTAAGAACTCGGGTAACTTTCAAGGTTCTTATTCCAAGGGGTCAGGGAGGCCAACACTTGCAACTAGGCCAATTCAGTCCGCCATTCCCTCCTCTACAAGTAATTACTTGGGAACTCCACCTCATAATTTTATTCAGGATAGCCAGGGAGTCACGCCTTGAACGGGAAACAGGCCATCTTTTGATCATACATATTACAACTGTGGAGAGCCTGGACATATGAGGAGATATTGTCCCCACCCACGAGTGTTGGATTTCGCGCAGCAGCCATCTAGAGCAGTGGTACCCACGAGAAATGGTAATAATGGTCAAAGGCGTCCACAAGGTGGGCAAGGAGGAAATCAACGAGGCCGTGGGGTATAGGAAATGGCAATGCAGGCAGAGGTACAGTAAAGCCAGGCAGGGAAGTTGCTCGTCATGATGATAGAGCTCAGTGTTACGGTTTTTCGGGCAAGAATGAGGCAGAGGCGTCTGACACAGTGATCACATGTACTATTTTTGTCTGTGACCGGATGGCTAATGTGTTATTTGATCCAGGTTCTACTTATTCACACGTATCCGTGCGATTTTCCTAAGAATTTTCTATGATTTGTGATATACTTGATACCCCCATCCATGTTTCTACCCCAGTTGGAAAGTCTGTCATAGTCACCCATGTCTATCATGCTTGTCCTATTTTGTTTATGGGTTTTCAGACTTGGGCTGATTTGGTGATTTTTTATATGACTGACTTTGATATAGTCTTAGGCATGACTTGGTTGCCCCCCTATTATGTTGTGCTTAATTGTACTAAGTTTGTAACTCTAGAAATTCCGGGAAGGGAAAAATTAGAGTGGGAATGGTGTACAAGCCTAAGCAAGCTAAGATCATATTCTCCATTCGGGCTAGAAAATTGGTAGGGCAGGGTTGTTTGGCTTATTTGGCTCATAATAGGGATGTTGAGGTTGAAACTCCATCTATTGAGTCTATTCATGTGGTGTCAGAATTTAGAGAAGTGTTTCCTAATGACTTGCCTGGTATGCCTCTGGATAGAGATATAGACTTCTACATTGATTTAGAACTTGGTATCTGCCCCATTTCTATCCCTCTATTTCGCATGGCTTAGGCAGAATTAAGAGAGCTTAAGGCTCAAATACAAGAGCTTCTTGATAAGGGATTTATTCGTCCTAGTGCTTCCCAGGGGTGCTCTAGTTTTGTTTGTTAAGAAAAAGGTTGGTAGTATGAGAATGTGTATAGATTATCGACAATTGAATAGGGTCACTATTTGAAACAAGTATCGTTTGCCTCAAATATATAATCTTTTTGACCAATTGCAAGGTGCATCAGTTTTCTCCAAGATTGATCTAAGGTTTGGCTACCACCAATTGAAAATTAGGCCTGAGAATGTTCCCAAGATGACGTTTCGAACCCGCTATGGGCACTATGAGTTTCTAGTTATGTCATTTGGTTTAACTAATGCACCTGCGGCCTTTATAAGTTTGATGAATGGGGTGTACAAGTCATTTCTTGATTTATTCGTCATAGTCTTTATTGATGATATTTTGGTCTATTCGAAAAGAAAGGAAAAGCATGCCGACCATCTTCGTATTGTTCTCGGTGTTCTTGGGAAACAAAGGTTGTATGCTAAATTCTCTAAGTGTGAATTTTGGTTGACTTCGGTTGCATTTTTGGGACATGTAGTTTCAAAAGAAGGGGTAATGGTAGATCCTCAAAAGATTGAGGCGGTGAAGAATTGGGTTCGGTCGAGCTCTGTGACTAAAGTTAGGAGTTTTGTGGGGCTCACTAGCTATTATCGTCGATTTGTGAAGAACTTTGCTTCTATTGTCACTCACTTGAATAATTTGACCAAAAAGGAGATACCATTTGAATGGACTGAAAAATGTGAGGAGAACTTCCAAAAGCTCAAGGTTTTTTTGACCACCGCACCTATTCCTAGCATTACCGGTTGAGAGTAAAGATTTTACTATTTATTGTGATGCTTCACATTTTGGTTTGGGTGTTGTGTTGATGCAGGGTAAGAATGTTATAGCTTAATCGCATCAATTGAAGGTGCATGAGAGGAATTACCCAACACATGATTTGGAGTTGGCAGTGGTAGTGTTTGCTCTTCAGATCTGGCGGCATTACCTTTATGGTGTTAAGTGTGAGGTGTTTACTGATCATCGTAGTTTGAACCATGTGTTCACTCAAAATGATCTGAATTTTAGACAAGGAAAGTGGATGAAGTTAGTTAATGATTATGATGTCACCATCCAATACCATCCGGGTATGGTTAATGTAGTAGAAGACGCTATGAGTCGAAAAACGGTGAGTATGGGTAGTTTAGCTTGCTTAAGTGTAACCAAGCGACCTTTGGCTAAGGAAATTTAGACCTTATAGTCTAAGTTCATGCAGTTGGGCATCTCAGAAAGAGGTGGGGTGTTAGCTAGCATTGAAGTAAGGGCCACATTCATTGAAGAGATCAAGGCCAAGCAATTTGATGATAAGAATTTGAATGGACTTAAGAAGAAGACTGCGATTGGTAAGGCACAAGAGACCACTCTTGATGCGGAAGGTGTGCTCAGTTTTAAAGGAAGAATTTGTGTTCCTCGAGTTGATGACTTGATTCAGAAATTGTTGGCAGAATCTCATGGTTCACGATATTCCATTCATCCGGATGTGACCAAGATGTATCGAGATTTGAAGCGAATTTATTGGTGGCCGGGCATAAAGAAGGATATAGCGGAGTTTGTGGCCAAGTGTCAAAATTGTCAACAAGTGAAATATGAACACCAAAGGCCTGCAAGTTTCCTTCAAAGAATGCCAATTCCGGAATGAAAATGGGAAAGGATAGCTATGGATTTTGTGGTTGGTCTTCCCAAGACTTTGTGGAAGTTGGATTCTATTTGGGTAGTAGTTGATAGGTTGACTAAGTCAGCCCATTTTATTCCGGTAAGAATAGATTATAATGTTGAACAATTGGCTAAAGTTTATGTGAAAGAGAGAGTGAGGTTGCCTGGGGTGCCCCTTTTCATCATCTCAGACCGTGGTACACCGTTCACCTCCAAGTTTTGGAGGAAATTACATGATGATTTGGGCACACAACTCACTTTTAGTACAACTTTTTATCCACAGACGGACCGGCAGTCCGAAAGGACTATTCAAGTGTTAGAAGACATATTGAGGACATGTGTGATTGATTTTGGAGGGCATTGGGATAAGTTCCTACCTTTGTGTGAGTTCTTCTATAATAATAGTTATCACTCCAGCATAGATATGGCACCATTTGAAGCACTCTATGGGAGGGGATGTAGATCACTCATAGGATGGTTCGAGGCTAGAGATGTGATACCTTTGGGGGTTGATTTGGTAAAGGATGCTCAATAAGGTGAGGAGTATTCAAGCTAAGCATCTAGAAGCCCAGAGTAGACAGAAAAAGTATGTGGATCATAAGGTAAGAGACATGGCGTTTCAAACCGGGGAGAATGTTCTTCTTAAGGTGTCACTCATGAAAGGGGTGATGAGATTTGGTAAGAATACATTGGTCCATTTGAGGTTCTTGAATGTGTAGGGCCGGTGGCTTATAAATTGGCTTTACCTCCTAACCTATCGGAGTTCATCCGGTATTCCATATGTCCATGTTGAAGAGATATCATGGTGACGGAGACTACATCATTAAGTGGTACTCAATTATGTTAGATAAGGACCTCCAATATGATGAGGAACCGATTGCAATTCTTGATCGTGATGTGCGTAAGTTGAGGACCAAGGAGATTAAGTCTGTGAAAGTTCAATAGAAGCATCGTCCAGTTAAGGATGCTACTTGGGAAATCGAGATGGACATGCGAGACAAGTATCCCCAATTGTTCGTCGATTCAGATATTACTCCATTCCTTCTTTAGCTTATTTTTCCTAAGTTTGTCACTCGGGGATGAGTGATGGGTAAATTGGTATCTATTGTAACGATCGGGTTCTGTCGTTATAGAAAAGCCAACGGGAAAAATTTTTGGGTCTGAAAAATTTTTCGTAGTAACTTGGAATTTCTCAACCTAGTCCAGGTTTGGACGAAATCAGAGTCATTAAAGTCTAGAGAAATGTGGTAGAAATTGGGTGATTTAATTATGATTTTGATTACATGAGTAGATAGATAGGTCGTTCAAGAACCCGTACGACTTAACGAAATTGAATTCGGGTGAGTAGAACTCCCAAAATTGATCTTAGCGTTAACGGGTAGTTTTTGAGTGTCGTTGGTTGAAGGCGTGTTGTGAAATTGGGGTCTTGAAATTATTAAAATAGCTCACTGTTTCCTGCAAGCCGCTTTGGCGATGATTTCTGTTGCCAAAGCGGGGTCGTTGTAGCTGGGTGAGGACCGCTATGGTGGGCCCGACGTGACTTAAGTCAGAAATAAACCCCAAAACGTCTTTATTCTACACTTTTCAACTTTGAGAGTAAGGAGACAAACCCCAGGAGATTCTTGACAGTTTCCACCATTCTTGAGGCTAAAGGTAAGATTTTCACTCCCCGAACCTGTTTTTCGATCCGTAGAACGTAATCTAATAGGTAATTATCGATGGGGAAGGATTTTGATCTGGAAAGTATCGTGGAAAAAGCCGTAATTTAGTATATGTGATCATGGGTATGATCAAGGGTTGATAGGATTGTTGGTAATTTGGGTAATTAGTTATTGTTTATTAATTCTCGTGTTATATTAATTGTTTGTAGACCAAGAACAAGTTGAACGAATCAAGAAAGGGAAGAATCAAGTTTCTTATAGATTCAAGCTTGTTTCGAGGTAAGTGATGGTTGTCATTCGATGATGGTGTGATATATGTTTGTCTTGCTTCATTATGATACATGTATGTGTGTGAATGTTACATTATTGATCACATTAATTGTAAATGAGGATATATGAATGATGAATGCCATGAATCATGACTTGATTGTATGATTATGAAAATGTACTTTGTAATTGTGATTGTGGCTTGTTGAATGGATTGGGTGTTTCGTTCCGACACACTAACTTGGATCGGTTGCCACGTTTCGGCATAATTATGGGATCGGTTGCCACGTTTTGGCATAAACATTGGATCAATTTGGGTTAGTATGACTTTAGGTGGATGTGAGGGCTATTTTGGGACGTATTTGAGCAAGGTAGAAGCCTAGGGTGCAATCAAGGGCTTAGACTAGCAAGATAAAGTGGAAGAAACCTTGTTCACCTAAGGACCTTTGGCGATGGGCAGCCTTGGTCGCCCAATGGGATGGGCGAGTCGCCCAATGACTCCGCACCTCGCCTAAGAGACTGCCCAATTAGTGAGCCTACTGGAAAATTGGGTGAACCAAGGGTGCATTTGGCGAATCGCCTAGTGCACTTGGCAAGCCCAAGGTTCCAAAGGGCGAACTAGGTGCATGATCGCCAACTAGCTTGGCGTGTCGCCCTTCTCCCCTCCTATTGCCCAATGACCAGTCCACTTGGTGAGCTCATTGGAACAAAGGGTGGACCAAGGGTGCNCCACTTAGTGAGCCTACTGGAAAATTGGGTGAACCAATGGTGCATTTGGCGAATCGCCTAGTGCACTTGGCAAGCCCAAGGTTCCAAAAGGCGAACTAGGTGCATGATCGCCAACTAGCTTGGCGTGTCGCCCTTCTCCCCTCCTATTGCCCAATGACCAGTCCACTTGGTGAGCTCATTGGAACAAAGGGTGGACCAAGGGTGCACTTGGCGAGTCGCCTAGTGCACTTGGCTAGCCGAAGTGTCCAATGGGCGAACTAAAATGGGCAAGGGCTGAAATTTTAAGTTAAGACTTTGGGGGTCCTTAGCTCTTTACCAAAATTGACCCTACACTATTCCATTCTTTTCCTAGCAACTATATGACATTTTAAGACCTAAATTCCTTTCATTTAAGTCATTCCAAATAGAATAAAAAGAAAGTTTCCCTCTCTAAATAGTTCTCTCTCTAGCTCAAGGAAAAAGAAGAAGAGGTGAAACCTAGGGTTTGGTGATTTCAAGGTGGTTCTTCCTCAAATTTCTTGGGGAATCTTAGTAAAGGTATGGTGGTCTTGATCCTTGTCTAATTTTCCATTCAAGGAGCCAAATCCAAAGTGATTTCAAAGTATGAAAAATCTAGGGTTTTACTCAGTCTCATGGGTTCTTTTACCAAACGATTTCAAATGGTTTCTAATGGCATTTATTGATCGTGCTGATGTTTAATTGATGTTTTATGATGAAAATACTCCATGAACCCATGATTTTCCTTCAACTCCAAAAATGTACTTTTATGAAATGGGTTTTGATGATTATGAAGGTTTATGAATGAAACTTGTCTAAAATGCTTTGGGATATTGATTTGCACCATTATGTATATTTTGGTTATATTAAATTGAAGGTTTGTTGATGACTTGTGAGCATTGCCTTTAAAGGGCAAGTTATGGTTATATTACTTGTGAAATAGAATTGTGGTTGAATTGTTGATCCACTTGAGAGGTGGAGGTGTTTACTTACTATGCATATTGTTATTATGGCATCGAAGGCATATTGTGAGTAATTGAAGTATGTTCATAATGTTGGATATATGAATGTGATGTGAAGCATGTGTGTGATCTAAATGGATGGAAGATGATCTTGTTTAGATGCTAATTGTGTTAGGATTGAATATTATCTCTCTTTGACACTTGTAAATGATGGTGATTATGTGAAAGACTATTCTCACATACACACACATGAATAAATGAATGAAGTATAATGTTAATGAATGTTGAGTACTATTTGAAAGGTTATTCTCTATTGTACTCTAATGAATGAAATGGGGTTCCTAGGTGAAAGGCTATTCTCATCTCCGAACCTATGAGCTTTCCAATAAATGTTAGATTGGGATGAATTCCCTCACGTGAGTTGAGACGGGGTGTCTAGTAGCAATCCCTACCCTATTTTATTGAATGTTGGGTTGGGGTGGATGCCCTCACGTGAGTTGAGGCGGGGTATCTAGTAGCAATCCCTACCACTTTTTAATGAATGTTGGGTTTGAGATGGATGCCCTAACGTGAGTTGAGGCGGGGTATCTAGTAGTAATCTTTTATCCCTTAATGAACGAATGTAATGTACTCCGTGGGGAATAATGTCAAGCACCGAGTGGATTTGAAATGAGATGGAAGCCCTCACATGAGTTGAGGCAGAGTTTCTAGTAGCAATCTCTTGAGATGGATGCCCTCACATAAGTTGAGGCGGGGTATCTAGCAGCAATCTCCATATTCCATAACTATGTGCCCACATAGGTCTAGCTAGTGGATCCACATAAGGCTAAGCAAACGATGGTCCTACCTTAGGCAAGTAGGAATCCCTTTATCCGATGAGGGTGACACCGAGATTCCATGTCAAGGTCACATGGTCTATGTCGGTTAAGGCTTACCCCCACAAAGAATGTCGATAAACCATGGCTTCTTAAGGATGTACTACTTAGTGTAGTTGGTAGAATGGGACGCCATCTATGCATTGCACAAGTAGGCATTTGAGAGAGGTCACGGTGTGTTCCTTATGATGTTAATGAATGAATGGGCTCTTGTGATGATGTGTTAATGAAGAATGTTGACTCTTAAATGCTTATATGCTTAAATGTAAAGATGCATGCTATACTTTGATTGTATTATGAGTTACTTCCTTGTCATGACTATTGTATATGAATGTGCCTTGCCTATGGTGACTTCAAATGAGTACTTAATGTGAGTAGTAGTATGGGATGCTACTTGCACATTGCACAAGTATGACTTAGAGTTGTCTTAGATGTTTGTCTAAATGTGATAACGTGATTCATGTAATGTTTATGTCTCTTGAATGCTTTATTGTGTAAAGGTTCTTACCTATTGAAGCCTTGAGGAATACCTAAGTGTGGGATGAAGAGGTAGTATGGGCTGCCACTTCATGTCTTACTTAGGTGTATCTTAGGGTAACTTTAGATAAGGGGTCTTAAGATAGTGAAATGACTTACTTGGCGAATATGTTTAGATGTTGTATGTTGGTACTAGTTGAGCATGGTTACTTGTAATGTGAAGCATGGTAAATGGTAAGTGCACATTTGGTGATCTTAAGGTGGTACCTTAGTATGGGTGATGGTATGGGACGCTACCCATACATTGCACAAGGTATAACTAGAGGGTGACTTAAGGTGGAGGCTCAAGATAAAGGTAAAAGGTTGTATGTGATTTCTGTTCAAATGTGAATTATGTGACTTTGTATATTAGTTGTGACTTATATTATGCCTCTTGTATCAATGTTCATGAAGTTTTACAAAAATGGCATAAAAGCATGACTTCCAAATGAAATGTCTGTATTAAGCATGTTTTTGCATGGCTATCATACTTAGTACTTAATTGTGCTAACCCATTATTCTTCTATGTTTTACTACAAGTGTAGATTGCGGTAATTGACTATCTCTCTCTAATTGGAGTTTGGACTAGACTTCTTCCAAGACATCGTTTGGTATGTCCTCATAGATCGAGGACAAAGACTTTTCATGTTTCTGGTTCCTTTACATTTTAAGACTATTGTTAAGATTTCGATTGTAAAGGGTCGTGACCCTATTTTGTATTAAGTTTTGTCTAAGATGGCCATGTGAGACTTTTGTATTTCGCTGCTTTATAAATGACTTACGATTGTTGATGCTATTAAGAAAAGTTTTAATCCCGCACTATCTTTATTACCTATGTGATGAATGAATGCTATGAGGCTTGTACAAGACCCCTCCGAGGTCGAGTACGCCGTGTCACGTCTAGGGGGTACTCCTGGGTCGTGACAGGTACCACGTTCCAGTATGCTAATTGTTTGGGTTTGGGTTCCATGAGAGAACTAATGATTTGATATAAATGTGTATCTTGAGAAATGCAAAACTGTATCTTGTTCGTAAATGTTAATAATCTTGTATATGTTTGATATATGTATGTGATTATATTGTTGTATTGGCTTATGTATGTTGCACTTAGTGGGATAGCCACGTGATCCTACCAGTACACTGTGGTTGTGTACTGATACTGCACTTGCTCTTTCTTTGTTGAGTACAGGGCATCTTCAGGTGGCTATTGACAGACCTCTCTTAGAAGATCAGTGATCACCAATCGAATTCAAGGGTGAGTCAGTTCTTCCAGGCTGCCATGAGTTCTCCTTTCATCTATGTCCACATTTCGGACTTAAGACTTTTCTAGTTAGTTAGTAGTGCATTAGTCTAGGGTTGTAACCCTTCTTGTTTAGACTTTGGTTCATTGTTAGATGTTTTGGTACATTGACTTTCAGGTTCTAGGTGTATTTCCACATTGTTTAGTTGTTAGATCTTTTGGAAGTTTATGGGAACTTCAGTTTTAGCTATTTAACTTGCTTCCGTAACTTAAATGCTTTGTTTTGGTTTAGTTGCTTGGTTTGGGGTTGTAGTAGTGGTTCTCCCACCAAAGGGTTAGTGTGGGTGCCAACCACGACGGTCTGGATCATGACAGTGTGTCAAGTCAAAGTGTGACAAGTAAAATTGAACGGAGGAATTAGTACATTGACGTCATAAGTCAATATTGTCAAATATAATAAAGGATTAGTATAACCACTAACCAGAATTGCAACGCTGCTTTACTTGAGTCTTTATATTTCTATGTAAATTTTTCTCACTAAAGCATTGTTATTTAATACTTCATTTGTTTCGCTTTATGCGTCCTAGTTACTATATATTTGGAGATTCAAATGATACGTATTTTTTAACTATAATATTTTCTAATAGTTTGTTCAGACCTGTTACAAGTTAATTTTCAAAATCACAAAATGTTAGGAGTATAGATTTAATTTTGAAGTTAATTAACTTATATATCTAATAGAAATATAAATGTAACTACTGAATAGATCCATCTTATTGGATTTATATTATATAAAAAGTTATAACGATAAAATTCTGGGGAGTCATTTATTTAAATGAGGATGAGTTAGTGAGAATAGAGATACTTCTAGTTAATAATATTTATTATAAGTAATTGTAATTAAAGGTAAATCTTGCACTTAAGTAGAGAGTTTATGTAAGTCTTTGTTTTACCCATTCGTATTTATTTGTTGTGTTTTACCCATTCTTATTTATTTGTTGTTTCACAAATAATATGTTAATTATGTAAGTAAAATATTTATAGTTATTGTATGATAAGTACAATGTTATGCATAATTATTAAAGATTTTTTGTTATACATAAGTCCTAGCTCTCATCTACTATTAATTAGAGATTTTCAATGAGTCCTTTCATCTTATTTGTTCTTACTTAATTTTTTTTCCTCATAAATAATGCATTAATAAGCAAAACTCTATGTTTATAGATTAAATGATAAAAAAATTCATCTTTAAAAAATTATATTGTATTAAAATTTCTAAAAATATAAATTAAAATAGTGTTGAAACTAAAAAAGAAAAAAAAATGAGAAATTTGTGACATCAAGTTGTGGCGTCTCCCTATGGTGTTTGATTTTTAGTTTTCATTTTTTTCCGTTATTGTTCTATTCTCTTTCTTCCTTTATATTATTCTTCCTTAATTATTTTGTCATTAATTCTTTATTCAGTAAAAGTCATTAAATTTCCTCTAATATTCTTTATTATTGTTACTTTTCCCTTACTTTGCCGTTGCTAGGGGTGTCAATGGTATGATTCGGCGGTTATTAATTTTTCGGATATTTTATAATATATAATCAAAATTAGACGTTTTAGAATCATCCCTATCATATCGACTTCTCTTTGATATCGGTACTGTTCAACTAATTTTTTATTTTTGTACTCTTAAAATATCACCTCAAAATATACTACTATATTAATATAATAGTGAACATTTCCGCGCTTCACGCGGTCATACTATTTATAAATTTAGAAATAAAATTATTTAAATATAATCGAGATAATTACATTTTTTCATGATATCCTTACAAAATCAATAATATACATTAAATTTTTTATTTCTAGTAAAATAAAGTAAGCATGAAATGAAAAGTAAAGGTAGAAATTAAGTAGTAATGAAATGTATATTTAATATAGTTTCTTAATTTTTTTTCTATTCCCATTATCTAATATCCCCTCAATTGTTCATACCTTAAATAGTAAGCTCTAGTTTGAAAAAGAAGTTATTTTCTCTCGATTTTTTTTTATCATTTTTTTCTTCTCTCCGTTTTCTTACCCTCTTATCCTATTTCCTCTTTTTATTTTTTCCGGACCATTAGTTCCTTCAATCCTTCCTATATTTATTTATTTATTTATTTTCTTGTTCCCCTAGTTCTTGTTGTTGGTTAAAGATTGCGCTCTATTTTTAAATAATCAAAAAGAAAAATCTGTAAAAATATTTTCATCACCTATTTGAAATCTAACCTCTTTCATCTGTCATTGTCTTCTATAGTAATTGTCTTTCCCTAATTAATTGACAAATTATATAGTTAAATTTAGACTTTTAAATTAAAATGATAAATACTAACAAATTGAAGAGACTTAAATACAATAAGTGGTAGTTAACAATGAGTAATTGAAAACAATTGAGTAACGCATAGAGGACAAGTATTTTAAGTAGTGATTTTTGATTATTTTTTTGGTTTTAATAATAAAAATATATTTAGAAAATTAGGAGACCGGTAAAAAAAAAAAGAGAAAAAACTTATTGCAGTCAGAACTCATTCATGTATTGATGCCCTTGATTTAATATCTCCTTTATACTTTGAATAATTGTGTAATCAGTTGACACATTTTTTTTTTTACTTTCTGCAAGTAATGGAACAAACTTGTGTATAGCAAAAATGATACTAAGCAATTAAAGAAAAGATATATAGTTATTATAAGAAAATGATATAATATAGAAATATAGTATGAACTAAGGAGAAACTTTTACTTAAAGTAATTGTCTTGTCAAGCTTTCATGGCCACTTCACTGGTTTAGCTTTTACTATAACCACGGATAAGTATAAATCACATTCCTTTGATTCACATAAAAGAATTTGTCTATACAATTATTCATTATTCATCCAATAAAAATAATAATTAATATTACCTGATAAAATGTAGCATCATGAGTTTTTCACCTAGCATAGTGAAGAAGTAGTTTCCTTTGATTCACATAAAGAATTTGTCAATACAATTATTCATTATTCATCCAATAAAAATAATAATTAATATTACCTGATAAAATATAGCATCATGAGTTTTTCACCTAGCATAGTGAAGATATTGTTGGAGCTTTAATTTGTTTCTAAACTTCTATCATTTTATTGAGAGCAAGAATGTGAAGAGGTGTAACATTTAAAACCTATTAATAAATACTATTAATTATTGGGAAGGAAAAGGGGATTATTGAAATAAATTTTCTGGAATAAAAAATACGTGTAACACTAATGAATACAAATAACATTAATAAATATAATAAATGTTGATTATGGGGAAGCCGAAGGGATAATTTTTTCTGGCAGAAATTTTCGTGCAACATTAATACATACTTATGTTTATTCTTNTTATTTAGTTGATGGATATTTATTAAATAATTAATTTATTTAGTTGGGGGTTAATGGGTCAAGTCCATAATTTACTTGGTACCCTTTATCACTTGACCCATGTATATAAATAAAATTAGTGAGATTTAACCTTTTTAATTATTTTAGAAAAGAAAAATAAAGAGAATAGGGAGAAACCCTAAGCGGCATCAATGAGCAGCGAGTGCTCTTCCTTCACGTAAGTATTTTGGCTGAGCTTTTATGATTGTTGTTTTATACAAAATTTCTAGTGGAAGAGTTTACGCTAAATTGTCCCATTAGTTAACTAATATTTCCCACTAATAATAACATGCATGTGGCATCAGTGCGACAGTCTTCTTAATGGTCGAAGGAAAAAGAGTGAACACTTAATTGTGTATGCTATTAGAATTGGGTCTTAAGAGGACAAAATGTGAGTGGCAAGTTATTATATATTGATACCAATTGATGAACGAATATAGGTTTGACATTTCTATTGGCTTATGTCGTGTTTTAATGATTATTACTGCAATTGGTTGTGAAAGAAAGTAAGAAAATTGAATAGGAAAAGTTGAACCAAAGTCAGTGGCGTATGTATTGAAGTTGGGGTAAGAATATGGCTGATTTCTAATGCCTAATCATTGTCCAATGAGACCTAATCATTGGACAATGATGGCCTAATCATTGGACGTGATTGTGGAGCTAATAGTTTAGTGAATTAATGTTTATAGTTGAACATTAGAAATATGTTAATCTGCAAATTGTTTTGAGGCATCACTAATATTTGACACTAGTTAATATCTAGTTATCACATTATGATTCAAGTTTTGATATATTAAAATGTGAAATTGAATATTGGGTATATTATATTATATGAAAACTCTCAGGGTTGTAGTGTTTGGAGAAATTATGACTTAACCTTAGACTTGAAATTTAGGAAATATGAGATTTGACCTATTGGTTGGAATCAAGATTTAGGAACTTGATTATAAATTGAGTGAGTTTTTGGGTCTAGGCTAACCTATAGTAAAATGGGTGTTGCTAGTTTCAAAATCTTATTGTGATTATGTACTTGATTAGATTTGCATTGATTTGGAAGCTCAGCGAAAGGGAAAGGCTCAAGTCCCGGAGTGATTGTTCGATTACTTGAGGCAAGTGGATTTCTAAACCCTTGTTAAGTGTATGGAATTCATGTATTTCCTTGTAATATGTGTTTAGGGTAATGAGGCTTAGTGATGGGTTGACTTGTCCACATTGATTAATTCTAATGATGAGAAAGGGATAATAAAAGGCAATGTGATCAATTGTTTGTGTGATGTGTTGAGGATTGTTTGAAAGGTTTGTTGAATCATTGTTGATGTTGTATCCTGATTGTGTTGTTGTGAATTGTACAATGTTATGAAAATGGTCATCTCTTCATTATTTGTGTGAACATGTCATTTGCATTGTTCTGAGACATGGTTGTGACAAATGTTATGTGCATTGAGAAAGAAAAAGAAAATAAAGAGGATGTACCATTTCGAGGGACGTATCGCGCGCCGCGATGGATACTATATTTCGAGGGACGTGTCGCGCGCCGCGACGGATACTATATTTTGAGGGACGTATCGCGCGCCGCGATGGTTACTATTATCGAGGGTCGTATCGCGCGCCGCGATGGATGCATGGACAGATATGTCCCCCATGGGTCCCGGACTGAGAGACAGCGGGTGTGTATCACTAGGTCAGACATGCATCACTATACTTGACATTGCATTTCATTGCATTACACTTCTTTATTATTGGTGAACTTGATCTTGTATGTTGCTGATCTTGTGAGTGTCTTTCTATGAAACTTGTGACTGATGAATATTGGGCTTATTGTTGAAGATATGCAATTGTTAGAGTATTGTTGTTGAGGATATAAAACTATTGTTGTTGTTGAGGATATGAAATTGTTAGAGTGTTGTGTTGAGCTATGTGCTTTGTAAACTGTGAATTGTTATGTTGGGCTGGTACTAAACAGGTTGTAGTTGTGAAGGTTCAGTTGGGGTGCAAGGAGTACTTGTATTCTATCCCCTTAACTCGTGTTTAGAGGTTTACTTGCTGAGTACCGTGTGGTTTGGTACTCACCCCTTGCTTCTACAAATTTTTGTAGGTTACGAGCCTGGATTTTTGTGGTACTTGTTATTCTCTTCTTTTTCGAGGCCTCTGGGAGATTTGTGAGGTAGTTGGTTGTCTTCTCAACGATCCTTCTTACTCCTGTTTATGATCTTGTTCTACTCTAGAAACAATGTCATATAAGACTTGTATTTTTCTTTTGATTCAATTGTAATACTTTAGAGGTTTGTACACGTGACAACCAGATTTTGGGGGTATATTTGAGTTTATTATAAAAATTTCCGCATTTTATTGTAATGGTTGAGTTTTAGGCTGACTTGTCTTGGTGGGTTAAGACGAGTGCCATCACGTCCATTTTTGGGTCGTGACAATATTAATATATTTCTTTCTCAAATATGTTCCTGAAGAACCATTTTAATTCTTCATCAAAAAGACAAGAATGTAAAACCTTGTTGTCGTATTGTTTGATCTTAAATATTTAATAGGAGTGTTTGGATAGATTTTGTTGTATTGTTTGATAGAGTATCTATTACAATATCTTTAATTTTAAATCTAATTAAGTAAAGACTAATTAAAGAGCAAATACCGAAAGTCGTCTAGTCACCAAAGGCCTAGGACCTAAGTTATATTTATATTTGAAAAATGTTAAAATACATTTATATATTAAATTTAACATATTGTTAATATATAAAATATATTTACATATATGTAAGGTTATTCGGTTTGGTTAGAGAAATTTTTGATTTTTTCATATTCTTTTGATACCCCTAGCCATTGCAACTTTCTCTTTTACGTTATGTTTATTTATTCTCTTTTGTTTCCTTTTTAACCCTTTTTCACTCTAACTTGAGATTATTTCAAAACTGAAATACTTTCTTCTTCATTCATGTCCACTATTCTCCATTTTTGCCTCTCTTAATTCTTTGCAAATATTTGCTTAAGCTTCTTTAATCTTTTAATCAAAATATACTTTGGAGATAAATGATTAATTATTTGATATAATCTTTTAGGATTTTGAAAAATAAGCCAACGAAGAAAATAAGATATACTCTACCATAAATGAAATTGTGCAATAAAAACATCATAAGTTCCAAATGAATTAATGGGCAAAATTTGCCACATGTACAAAATTATAACTATTTTGATTTAATTGTTGAAATTTTTTCTTATGAATGAGGTATGCTAACTCATACTTATATGACATATTTTTATTGAAGGTGGACTAATTGGGTTCCACTTTTCAAGCCATTAAAGTCATTGTCCTTTCTTCTGCCATATTCCCATTTTATTGATGAGTGGACTTTATTAGGTCCCACTTTTCAAGCCATTAAAATCTCTGTCCTTTCTTCTGTGATATTACCATTTCTTTTCCACAACTCGTTTAAAATATTTTGTTTCACTGTTTTATTATGCAATGTCTTTAAAATAAATTCTATGAAAAATATTCATCCACTATTTTTGTGTCATAATTTAGAATGTTTTCGATTCAAAAGTTTGATTTTGGAGAATGATTTCTAGGGTATTGGAAACCAATTAGTCGTAATTTATTTTTTTATGTGATCAACATATGAATTTTGAGTAGAATTGTTTATAGATTGGACTGGATCAATCATTTTAATTAATTTATAATAATTTAAACTAATACAAAATAAATATACTACAATTTATCAAATCAAGAAGCCCATCAAAAAAGAAAGATCGTTCTTTTTTAATTAAATTAAAAAAGAAAATAGGGTTTCATTAAAACAGAAGGAGTATGATATAATTTAGTTAGACATAAAATTTAAAAACAATGCAAAAAATTACCATATTTCTAATTGCATTAAAAAAAATATATACTTTCATGGACTTTTTATTAAAAAAATAAGTCCTTAAATATGATTAAGTATTTTATTTCATTTTTTTAAAAAAAAAAATTACAATATTTCTAGTTACCTTTAAAAAGATTATTCTCTTATGGAATTTTATCAAATAATTAAGACCTAAAATTTGCCGCACATAAAATTTGTGTATACTATATGAACAAATTAAAGCGACTTTTGATCCCCTTAGAATTTGACGCTCGAAATGAATTTTTTTCTTTAATTTTAATTTGTATATTTAGTTTGTACGTATATGATATTATATGATCAAATAAAAATAATCTAAGTATCTTGGTTCTTGCTTAGTTGTGTTACAAATGAATGTTTCTCTATTTATACTACATATTAGAGGCTAATAAATAAATAATGATTTTTATAGAAGTCCCTACATATTTATAAATAGGCCATTCTTCTAGAATTCTCTACATGTGTAGAGTATTCTAAACCTTTCAAGAATTCTTCTAGGAGATTCTAGAGTTTTCTTAAGTTTTAAGAACCTCTCAATAACTCTAGAATCTTCCTACTAACTAAGTGGTATGATGAAATGGCGGGTCATGACATTTGACCATCTTAAATTATTTCATTACTGATCATCTTATTCGTGCTTCGCACGATCATTAAAAAGACTATAAATTAAAAAAATGTGTCTATTTCTCAAAGTAACACTACTCAAAAGGATTTTCTCATTATTAAATATTTCTTTTATGATTCATGTTAAAAGTTCAAGGGCTATGAAGTGGTCGATAGCATCTATAAGTATGAGTAACTAGTGAATGACAAACACAAATAATTTACTAAATATTATTTGAATAGAAGAGGTATTATATATGTAAAAATATATTTTTATGTATATCTAATATATGTGAATTTTAGTTGAAATTTTTAAATATTTTTTTAAAAGTTTCTTCTTACATAACAAATATATAAAATAATTATATTATACCTTCCTATAAATGTATAGACATATAATTTGGTTCCGTAGGAAAAAGACATGAAATTTTTGTACATGTAATCATCTTCTTTAGAAGTGAAGAACTTCTTGTAATTTATAACTATTTTAAAATAAATAACATAAATACACTATTTTTCAAAGTAAAAAAAACAATAGAAGAAGAAATAAATAAATATACTTTTAAATAATAGATTATATATATTGGGTTTGTTAAATATAATTAATATACTTTTGATGTAAATAAGTAATGGTTACAATTAAATAGTGAGTAATGTTTTAATCGTGAAACTTCTACGTACCAATCAACTTTAACGTAGAATAATGATTTTTATAACGTGAAAAAATATAATTAACGTTCTTGTTCTTAGAAAGTTAGTCAACTAATTGTTATTATAATTTCAAAACATTATGAGCATGTAAAGCCAAAGTGAACTCAAACAATGGTGACCTAAAATGACCTCTTCTCATATTTATTCTATATTTAGGCTATTATCCAGATATAATATATATTTGACTAAATATACATACACCGTCTTCTTATTTTTAAATGTTATAGATAAATCTAGCACTAATTTATAATCCCGCAGTATAAAACAACTTATACTTAGTTAATACTTCATGTTATTCATTTGTTTTGTTAAATTTGACTTTATTCATTTCGATCTTTTCCGCCCTCCTCTAACCAAATATGAAATGCAATTATGTTTAATGAATTGAATTTTGTAGAAAAACAATACACAATACAACTTGAGCTTATGATGAAAACATAAGTTATACCCTTTCTTTATAATATCAATAACAATTATTGTGTCTAAATTATTCCAAATAATACAAATATTTCTTTTTTGTGTATATAATTTTTTTTAGAATTACCTCATCCTCTTTCCCTCCATATTATTTATATTTATCTTTTAAACTTTTTATGCAAACATTTTTCTCGATAGTTTTAAGAACTTACATAATTATAAGCAACAAATAAAAAGTTACTTTAATTATTAAATTTTATTTCTTTTAAGAAATCAATTATAAATTTTAAAATTTGATTAGTAATTAGCAGACTTTAAACATAATTAAGTTACTGATTTGAATCAAGAAAAAAGATTTATAAATTTTAAACTCGATTTATAATTATAGCAAAATTTCAACCATAATTAAGATAAATTCGTGAGGAAAGAAAGAAGTTCGTATAACAATTAAACTTAAGAGGCATCGTAAAGATACACAAGTAGGAAAGAAAGAAATAATATAATACACATATCATTGCGACTTTAATCATTAAAACTAAAAGTAGAAGGAAGAATAAAATAAATACATAATTGTCTAAGATCTTGTCATATCATTTCACAAGCCAATTACTATTATTTGAAATTCGTAATTTTTATTTGTGGTACTTTTAATTTTTTTTTTAAGTATAATATTATTTTTTTCTACTAATTATTTAATGATCTATCATTAACATTAGAAATCAATGGTAATTTATGGATAAAAAATTGAGAAATAAAATAATCAAACATATTACCTAGTTAATAACAATAAAATATGAGAAAATTTATGTGATAGGATGGAAATTTCCAAAATTTTATATGGTTTTAAAAATATTTTTTAGTTGTTAATTATTGTAATTTATAATAATTTTTAGATATTTTTCAAATAATATGTATTGCTCTTTTTGTCCCAATTTTTATGTGACATATATAGAATTAGAAAAATCAACCAGTTTTCTTATGTCTTTTAAATATTTGAAGTTGTTAATTATTGTTATTTATAGTATCATTACGTAATTTTCAAATAATATATGTTAGTTTTCATGTATAACTTTAAAATATTTTAAATTGTTAATATTATGATTTATACTATTATGTACGTAATTTTTGATAACTTAAAATTGAACAAACTATAATTATTGATTTACCACACCACGAAATATTGAAATCAAGTTTAAAATGAAGAAATAATAATGGGTTCCACATGATCCACAATATTGCTAGCAAATGAAATTCTCCTTGAAAAGAAGAGAGTTAGCAAACGAGGTGAAGCACACATGTTGACGGTGTGTTGCCTACTAAGTGCTAACTCTTACTTCTACTTACTAACTAATATATAAGCCACATTAATCACACACCTCACGGTCGATATGCCTGCCTGGCATTAAAAGGCCAGGGGTAATATGAGTATTTACATTAGTATTATGCTTAACTACGGTTGTACGTCGCTGCTTTACGGCGTATATTCTCATCAGTTGACATAAAATTCTGTCTGTATTTTGTTTTTTTTACTTTGCTTTAGCCGAAAATTTCTTTAGTTTTCCATGCATGTGGGCCCATTTATTCCCCCTATTTCACACCTGTAACCTGTTCAATTTTGCTTTGCATTTATTCCAAGTCTCTTAATAAATATGGACCCCATCTCGCAATTCCATTCCATTTCATTCTCTTTAATTACTCAATTTATAATATTGTATTTTATAAAGTATATATATATATATTACAAAAATGTTACGTATTTTATTGTTCTCTCTTCTATTTTAATTTATTTGTCTTGCTTTCTTTTTAATTTATAGTATACTCAAAGATTATATTTAAGATACTATAAATTATTATAATTAACAATTAAAATATATTATTACAAATTTGAAAATTATATAACATACCATATAAATTACAATAATTAAAGACTTAAAATATTTTTACCTGAGAGGCTACAAACACAGTATTCTTAACACACGTAATTGGTTAAAAACTTAAAATACTCTATTATATGCTTAAAATGATGTTAAAATTATATAATAAAATTACGTCAAAAATGTTATAAATCACAATAATTAACAACTTAAAATATTTTTTTTTAAAATAGAAAAAATTTAATTGACTTTTAAAATTCTTAGGAAGCAGCTGTTCGTCAACATGCTTGCTTCCCTTGCAAGGGGCAATATTGAAAATTTCTTAATTTTATGCTGAAATAATATTGTACATGACTACTTTAGAATTGTACTTTCTCTTTATAGGACATAGAAATCAGTTCACAAGTTACTTTTTTCCTTTATTTCAGCCGAAAAGTGGGGTTATTTCCCATGCATGTGGGGCCCTTGTAACTCTCTATTTCGCTTCTTTCCATTTTCATTTCACTATTATCCAACTGCATCTTAATGTATGGACCCCACTTGAGCAATTTTCATTTCCACTCTTTTGTGCCTCATGAGTCATGACTATTTCTTCAAAAAAAATCGCTTTGTTTATTTCGTGGAAAATTAACTTTTTGTAATTTAATTGCTCAATTTCTTATATTTTAGTTACAAAATATATTAGAGGTTCAATTTTTATTAAAAAAAAACTAAAATTTTGAAAAAAATTTAATTGAGTCTTGAAATTTTATCAGTGTCACATGAATATAAATAGATGACATAACATATATTATTAAAAATTACGTAAAAATATTATAAATCACAATAATTAGCCATTGAAAATATTTTGATTTGCTCTCTAATTTCATATGTCCCATTTACATTGAAACAAAATAAGTATCATATATTATTTGAAAATGAAGTGAATGCTTATTTCTATACGTGTGTCTCATAATAAATCATAAATATTTATGCTGCTATAGATCATTTGATTAAACATTGAAAAAGAGTTATATTGATAGAGTAAGAAATCTAAAAAAGTTACATTTTTTTTTACGTAAAATACTATAAATCACGACTTAAAATATTTCAAAATCATATAAGAAAATTGACTGACTCTCTAAATTTCATTCGTGTCACATAAGTTGGAACCAAGAGAATAGCATATTATTTTAAAATTATGTAAATTCAATAGGCCACAATAATTTACAACTTAATTATTTTAAAAAATATCTACAAAAATTGAACGGCTCTGTAAATTCTATGTGTCACATAAATTAAGATAAAATAAATAACATATGTTGGGCCCGTTCTAGCACGGGCTCACATATCTAGTATTAAATAAGAGAACATATCCACTATTTTTGTTTTTATTTCTTAATTGTTTATATCTATTTAGTAAATTTTTTCGACGAAATTGGGTGTCACGTGACACCCCTTTACCTTCCTAAATCTGCCCCTGTGGCTAGTAAATATATCAAATAAATTGAAATGAATGCGATAAATATTTCACTTCATTAAATCATTTAACCATGATAAGTTAATATGGTGCAGTGTGAACACTCCTTCTATATAAGTTTTTACTCTTTTTATTTTTCTTTTTTTGCTACACAACATAGAATAGAAATGTTCTCCCGAAAGAAAAGTGGTAATAATAATCACCTTGTCTAAAACAAACAAATTAATCAAAACATACAACTCACACTTTATCTTATTATTATTATTATTATTATTATTGTTATTATTATAACATATAGTAATTATAAAACCCTTCATTCAAGCACTTACAAATTATAGAGGGCAACAACAACATTGACTAATTAATTACCCTACAATTCTTTCTAATCTCCCCATTAGATCCAGTAAGAGGGCTAATATTTCCCATCTTAATCATAGAATTAACAAAGTCACTAAAAAAGACACTTGAACTATTACTATAAGTTTCTACCATTGTTTTAGTTGTTGCTATAGCATCATTACTAGAATACAATATTTGGTCAGATTCAAGAAGTCCTCTTTGATTAAGCAAGTTTTTGAAGTAGTGATTGTCAAATAAGTCAGTGGAGTTCCTGTCAAGTGGGGCTGTGTTGTTTCCATCACTTGTGGAAGGGCATAAGTTTTGGAGTTCAGTCACTAGGGTGGTGTCTAGGGTTGTGTCTGGTCCACCTGATCCACTGAAGTTTGTTAATCTGTTATCAAAAGTTGCACATTTTGCTAGACCAATTGTATGAGCACCTATATATATCCACATGAAAATTAAAGTTAGTATCAAATTAAAAAGGGAAAAGGGTTTGAAATATATTTGAACTTGGATCGAAATTGCTATAACAATTCCAAACTTTGAGCATGACCTATTATTTCCCTGCACTATTTAATAGTGTATTTTAAAAATATATATAGGCCTACGTGGACATCATAAATATTGCATCATTATAAATAGCAACTTGTCCAGCTCAGCACTGATATATCTTTAAAATATACTATTAAATAGTGCAGGGGTAATATATAGGTACTTCCCAAAATTTGGGATTGTGACAGTAATTTAAGTCAAAGTTCAGATATATTTCAGACTTTTTTCCCAATTAAAAGTATAAAAGAGTAGTAAACATATGAAAAAGTGAAAAAGTTTAAACATCTACCATATATATATATATATATAAAGAATAATTTTGATCGTCTTGGTATATATTGTGTAATTTGTTAACGAAAGGGATTTGCTTGTGGCACCTAGCTTTGCCCTCTTCTTATGATGACACTTTATATGGCATTGTATATAGAGTTTAACTTCTATATTTTACAAAGAAAACATTTATGTAATTTTACCATAGTGTAAAAGATAAGGCATAAAATAATTGGATACAATAAATTAATTAATTACTATAGCATAAAAAAGTCTTCACACTCTTAGTAAATAGCTAAATTGTTTGGACTTTTTAAAAATATTACTGTACCTGTGTCAGATCCTTTAAAATTACATTACGTTTGAAACTAATGATATAAAATAAGACATAAATTTTTGCATAATTTTTTAATTTCCACATAAAAAGAAAAGGATGTTACGTAAATTGAAAACTTATATTAGTACCTGATAAGCTGACAACATCAGTAACATTGAGTCCAACAACTTGGAACATGGAAATGATAGTATTGAGAGAGTGAAAAGGAGCTGGAAGTCCACTATTTGCTCCTGATACATTGCCAATTAATCCATCCCTTCTTCCCAATCTCACTTTCCATGTTGGTCCTCCACTCTATATATAAATAAAAGCATAATAATATTATTTGTTTGACTTCGACTTGACATAAAGTTTTAAAAAATAATTAAATAAGACTTTTGAATTTTGTATAGTGATACTTAGAAAGTATCAAACTATTGATCTTAAATATATCAGGTGAAAAATTGAAATTAAAATTTTTTTAGAAAAAAAGTAATTAAGACAAAAAAATTGAAATGAAAAGAATAAATAAAAGGGGCATACTAATAGGACAGAATCTCTAGCAGCAATAGCAAGTATATCAGCACAAGAAACAACTCCACTGCATGCATCTTCAACAGCTTTCTTAATATTGTCTATCACTTCAAAACCTCTAGCAGAATTTATGTTCCCTGCTGCAAACTTTTCACTTGTGGTGCTATTACCATCCAACAACAATGATCCATCACACCCCTACAATTAAATATAGTAAACATTTCAGAAGGATGGTCCGTTGAAAATCCTTTATCAAAATATTATACGGTATATATAGAAATTATATTTTCCCTGTTTCAAAAAAAGAATGTTCTGCTTTCCTTTGTAGTCTGTTGAAAAATGAATGACTCGTTTCCGTTTTGGAAACATTTTAATTTCAAATTTTCATGTGACATGTATTAAATCTACAAGATTAAAGAGCACTTTGATACATTTGACATAACTTTAATTTAGAACCACAAGATTAAAAATCTTCTTTATTTTCTTAAACTTGACGCCAAGTCAAACTATGCCTTCCTTTTTTGAAGGAGGGAGTATGAAGTATGTAGGCCACAAATATCTAAAATTAATGAAATGATTTATAACCACTGCATGAATATCTAAAGTTTGTTTTAAACCATAAACTTCAAAAATATTTCTTTTTTTCTTGTACTTTAATTTATGTCAAATCAAATGTGTTTCATATAAGATGAAGGGAGTAATTCCTTTTCCACGTAAAAATGATTATCGCTACGTACGTAAAGCTCATAAAAGAGAACCTTAAAACTCACATTAACAAAGCAATCATGAAAATGAAGACGAAGTAATGAAGCTGCCATTCTCATTTCATTCTTGATTGCATTTTGGACTTCTTTACGAACAACTTTGAGAACACTTGGACATGTTTTTGCATAAAAATCAGTTGTTAATTGTGAATTTACGACTACAAACATGATCATGAAAGTCACAAATAGAGAATAATACAAAGTAAAGTTGCATGGCTTCCTCATGGTTTCAAAAGTAAAATATATATATTTAGCTAGAAATGTTTATTCAAATTAAGTTGATAAGAATGTATAGTAAGCCAACCCTTATTTATAATAGTGTTTAAGAGGGCATTTGAGGTATATAATATAATATAATATAATATAAACTTATATGAACTAATTAGTGGTGTGATGTATGGCGGCTCCATTTTACATACTTGTTGATTTTATAGTGGACGTGAGTGCATGTAACGCAATTTGAACTATTTAAACTATGTAATGATATTCTATTTTATTCTATTTTTATATTTATAGTGCAATGTAACTCATTATCGGGATAGAATATTTGAATTCTCGAAAACTCAGTAACTTTTTCTCGATCCTTATAATTATATTGAAAAATTTATTCAAATATCTTGTAGTGCGTCTGCGTGCCAGACCGCCAGTGACACGGGATTGAACCCTCTGTGTGTAACTTTTACTTAAACTCATTTTTTCCATTTTCTATAATAAGAAAAATTAAAACGTTTGCACCAGCCGGGAATTTAAAATATCTTTAGAAATTCATGAATTAAAATTTTAGATCTGCCTCTGCATTATAGCAGGTTAGTCACCATTATTTCATCAGATTATTTAATGTTAGGATAGTTATAATATAAAAAAAAAGTTTCCACATTGATTGGAGAATCCTTTTTTAGGTCCTTTTAAGGCCTAGCCCATATATATATGTATGACTTGGACTTGAGCCAGATCGGATCTTTAATTAAATTTATTTTTTCGTAATTTATTTTGAATCTTATTGTTGATTTGAAATTAGAGTTTATTATTTAAAATTTTAAATGAAACAAAAACCAGCTTTGTGTGTTTAGATAGGGAACAACAAACGTTTTGTCTTTTCAAAAAGGAGCAACTAAATGTTGTGATTGTTTAGAAAATGAGTGTCTCTTTCATGAAAAGTCATTTGTACATGAAAGAACATGACTATTGTGAAAAGTCATTTATGTTCATGAAAGAACATGACTATTATGAAAAGTCATCTCTTAAGTTCCTATAAATATGAAGCATTTCCAGAAATAGCGAATTCAATTGCATATATGTTTCAAGTTTTGTTGTATTCTGATAGAGAATTGTTTGTCATTTCTAAAAGAATATAGACAAGCAATAACTTTTAAAAGATAGTGATCTTTCACGCCTCAAAGCTTTTAATTTCTCTGTTATTTTTCTTCTAACATTTAATGCACATCATAGAATTTATGTGTAACTATCCAATAACACCATATTTCACTCAAGGTATTCAAAGTACTAGATATACTATATATTAAAAAGATAAGGTGTTTCAATATTTTTTAAAATGATCCCGTATCTTAAACTCAATTTATAATGGCAACCAACTAAGGATACATTAAAAAAAATGTAAATTTAAAATCATTTAAGAGCTAAGTGTTGTGATACATGTTGGATGCATGCATCTTAATTAGGGTTTTGTATGAAACATGAAATCTAGAGACTGCATAATGGTAACCAATGTGGAAAGTGAGCAAGTAAAGGTTTTAATATATTACATGATGAATGCGTGGTATCATATTGAATATACAGAACTTTTGCATGCATGTTCATGAATAATCTCAACTGGTTTGAAACGGAGTGGATATTGGATATAGATTCACGTGAACTCATAAATTTTTATTTAAAATCTATATTTGTATTATATAAAAATAAATATTTTATTATACGTCTAATTATTATTGTATACTCACTTGAAATAGCCATAAGAATCCATAAACTTCAAAAATTAACTCCGGGATCTGATGAACTACTTAATTGAATTTTTTTACTTATAGTGGATAATAAATAAATATGGTTGTTGTGTTATTAGTGCTTAACTACGATGAGAGCATGAGTATTATGGTTGACCAAGAAATGTTGATCAATAGGCTTATTGGAGAACTTAGGTCATCTAAACCATTATCCATGAACAAAATAGAATAAATTTTGAAAAAGTAATGTCAAATTGTTAATTGAGAAAGTATTGCTCCTTTTTTTATCATCTATAATAGAATAAAATACTTAACAACTTATCCACATGTCAATATATATATATTTATTGAAACACAATGAGATTATCCCTAAGCAAATTAAGTCACCTACCAACTATATTGCTCACACTCTTCAAAAATGTCAAGGGTAGGTGACTATTGGTGGAGAATTCGAAACGGATGCAACGTTGAAAGTGAAGAGTCTGCGCAACTTAGCCTACCATCTAAGGAAATACTAGACCTTGTTTGATGACTGCAATACTTCTATACAACAAAGGATAATCAACCAAGTTGAGATAATTGAAGGCCAATAACCATGTGTGTTGTGACTAGTTATATGAGAAGCCATCAATATATTTAGAATATAATGTACTTGTTTTAGCTGAGTAATTAACATCTATATTTTGAAATTTTTTGAGACTTCAATTCCCAAATTAAGATGGACAAAGTCCCTAAGATCATGAGAATCAGACAACCTGAAATAATTAAGCTTGCAACAAACAACTTCTAGGACTTACTCCCTGTGTCCCAATTTATGTGATTTACTTTCCTTTTTAGTCAGACCCAAAAAGAATGACACATTTTCATATTAAGTAACAATTTAACTATAAAATGTCTGTTTTACCCTTAATGAAATGATTTACAGCCACACAAATTTCTATCAATAATTTTGGACCACAAATTTTAAAAGTCTTCATTTTTTTCTTAAACTTTGTGCTAGGTCAAACTACCTCACATAAAATGGGACGGAGTGAGTATTAATTAAGGCTCTGTATCAAAAGCCTAAATTTGTTCCTTATGGAGTTCCTAAATGGAGTCCAAAAATAAAGGAAAAATTATTTATCTACACATCTTTATTTACCATATTTTTTATTATTCCCTATCATTTTAAAATATTACAAAAATTCCTCTTTTTCCTCCTAAACCCCACTCATCTGGATACATAACTTCTCCAACTCCTAAATTCACATTTCTTTCTTCCTATATTTTCTCCTTCATTCTCTTCCCATTTTCACTCCCTCGATCTAAATAGTTATTTCCTTCATTACAATTTTAAATTTCATTTTTTTTGTCTCTCCGGTCAATTGATTTCATCTTCCTCAATAGGTAGATTTTCTTCTTCTCCAACTTACAGTTCATCACTTTTTGTTTTAATTTTTCTTTTGATCTTTCATCTTCAACGTCCTAAAACATATGGATGATGTTCCTTCTTTTTGTATTGGAATTACCCAGTTAACCTCACCTAATATTGATTACCCAATTAGTCGAAAAATGATGCATCTTTTACTTTAAAATCAACCGTAGAAGAATGTCGAAAAAAAGGAAAAAGGTCGAGTTGTTGGTGACTCCGGTAAGGGTTTTAGGTTGAGATCCATGGGTGACGCCATTGTTAAAAGTGAAAAAAGCTACAGGAGTTAATACAGAGCAAAGGAGAAGGTGTAGAAGGATTTCTTTATCATTCAGATTGTTGATTTTTTTTTCCTTGTTCATCTTTTTCTGATACATATGGGTTCAGATTTTTAATGGATATAGTTGTTTTTGTTTCTAAAATTAATGTATAATGCATTCGTTTTCACATCATGATACTTTATAATTTTATCTTGCACAATGTATTGTGTTTAAATATTAATTTTGATACATAACCCTAATTTATTGAAACACAAATTAGTATGTATCATGTTCATTGTTACGTACTTGGTACATAACTATTACAGATTTCGTTATTTTTTACTTCCAGATACATACTGAAATTTGGGGGGGGGGGGATTCAAAAAATTCCTTCAGTCGACTTTCTGGATTTAAAAGTCGACTCACCTGCAGATTAGTATAACAATATACAATAAGAAAAAATGCAGTAAGTAAAAAACTCAGAGAGTTTTCATACTGGTTCGGAACACCGATGTGGTGCCTACTTCTAGTCCCCTTGGGTTACAAGGGTTTGCTTAAGAGCTTGTTGAGAACTTGGGTGTTATAACGAGTACGACTGAGAGTCTTGTCTGATATGAAAATCAAATCTTCTATTTTGACACAACTTCTACTTGTATAACCTACACTCAAATCTTTTTTTTCCAGTTGTATAGTCACGAGAATACAATGCTTTTATTAAAGACAATAGAAGATAATAGTACAAGTTCAAGTGAAATGCGTACTTCACAACTAAGGCTTGGAGAGGCTTATATAGTGTTTGAGGACTGCTCTTATTAAGGAATAACCCAAGGGTATTTTAAGTTAAGAATCTTTAGATGAGTCCTTGATTTTGGTTTGGTTGATTCATGTCCATATTAGATATGTGCATGAGCAAACTGATTCCTTCCTTCCTTGGAGATCCTCTTGTAATCTTGATTCTCTTCCTTTTCTTGAAGATATTCGTGTGATCTTAACACCCTGTTGATTTGATTTCCTATCTTCCAGATCCTAGTCAGATGCTAGGATTGTGGTGACCTTGATTATGTATCCCTTGAATGGTGACTTTCCTTTCTTGTGTTGCTTTAGTAAGTACATATTGATTTCTTCATTTCTGGTAGTACTTTTGATGTCATGTTCTTTCTTTTAGAATTTTTTGCCTGCGAATTTATCAACATATGGGATGAGTGTTTCATTATCAAAATTAATTAATTATATGAGGTTTATCAATCTCCCCCTTTTTGATAATAACAAATAATTCACAACTTAGCATAAATCATAATGACATAATAAGACTTCCCTGAAATGTGTAGCTCTCCCTGACTGTAGGGTCCCCCTGTCTTTGTTGTATCCTGTCTAAGAGTTGTATAGATTTTATCCCCCTTTGGCATAATAAAAAAGAGGGAGTAGACATAATACGAGAAATAAACAGAACAAGTAGATGCAGATAAAAATCAGAGTAGGAAGGCATAAAGTCTTCAATATACAACCCAAAACAAACAAAGAGGGGGACAGATCCCCACATAATTATTGTCCAGAAGTAGTAAAAGGATAAGCAAAAGTGAGGATAACTAGTGATCACCCAGAAAGTATTTCAGGTGTTGATAATCTTCCCATAGAAGTTGTAGGATTGTTCAAAATTCTTAGAAAGGTTGGAGTAGGATGTCTGGACAGAGATGGCGAGGTCAGTATTGGAGGAGCTAACTCCGCCTTTGAGGGAGTCAATTTGCTTGATCAACCTGTTGACCGTGGAGATGCCTTCATGCTTAATACTAGTCATTGCAATACAGAACTTACCAACATCTGTACTTGTGCCCTTCTGAATGTGAAAGACCTTTTCAACCACATCTTGGAGAGTCTCCAGTCCTCGTTCCATAACAAGAATGCAAATTTTGAGTTCATCAGTATCCTATAGCAAGAGAGCAGCTGAATTTGCAGATACTTTAGTCAGCTTGGCAGTCTCAACCCTGGCCTTGACATAATCCTTTTTAACACATTTCATACCTACTTACACATACCCCATACTTGAGAAGTATGAGAATCATAAGTGGCATTGATCTCAATAGGTGTGAACATGGAAAGGTCAACTAGTCGATCCACTAAAATTCTAGAGATGAGCAGTCCATATGGGATACTCATACAAGCATTAAAGTCCTCAACACTTTCTAGAATGTACTCTTTGAACCAGGTTGCCCAGTTGATGCGTTATTTTTTGAGCAGACAGTACAGCACAAGCACATCCTTAGTAGAGATGCTACTCAAAGAGCCTTTTCTGAGAATTAGAGTGGTGGCAATGATGTGTGCTAGAATGTGATGTTTGAAGCACAGAGACAAGGCCCCAAAATCAAACAAGTCAGCACTGAGTTTAGCCATGACTATTTTAGCACCTTCTAGGGACACTTCAAAGTCATCCGGCCAGACGCCGTTCATGTATGGAATTGCACCAAAGAACTTAGTACCAAAAACATCCTCAAACAAGAGATCATTCACAATAATATGATTACCCATAACAAGAGTATCCAACTCACCACTATAATTAGAGATACGAAGATTTGCATAAAACAAACGAACAACCTCTTCAAAGATATCAAGATCACAAATACTAAACAACAGAGACAATTTTTGGCTTTGAGAAAAGAACTTACGTACAGTGGGGATCCCTCAAATGGCTTAGATTGATTACCCTGCCAAATACAATGGGTCTAGAGTTGAAGCTATCATACCTATTTTTCTGTTTCACTCCCTAAAACCATTGCATGTCTTCGGGTGAGATAGATCTAAAGACACGAGGGCTAGGTTTTTTCTGATCCTTTTTCTTTTTCACAGATGAGGTCTTCCTTTTGAACGTCGGTGAAGGAGAGACTAAGGAATCGTCTGAGGAATTGGAGGAAGACAAGAAATTCATTTTAAGGGAGCCCAAAGAGTTATGATCAGAGCTTTTCAGAGAAGCCATAGAGAAAGTTCTCATCATTATTTTGATGAAGAAAGAAGAAAAGAGAAGAGGGGTGAAGAAGGGTTTAAAAGAAAAAAAGTCTGGAAAAAAGGAGTGACAAGATGGAAAATAATGGGTTTTATGGAGAAGAGGGATGGACGAAGCAGAATAATAATTACGGGGGCATAGAACAAGGGGATAAGAATAAATAACAATAAAAAAGGAAAAGAAAACAACACACAAAAAGGTAAATAAATCATATTAATGATAAGAAGAGATACCTAGACAATTACGGAGAAAACAAAATCTTTTCTCAAGTAGAGGTTTTGTAAAAATATCAGCCAATGAATTTTCAGAATCGACAAATTCTCACGAAAAATCACCATTTTCAACATGATCACAAATAAAATGATGCTTAATATCAGTATTCTTAGCTCTAGAATATTGCACAATATATTTAGATAAGCTAATAACACTAGTATTATCACAAAAAATAGGGACAAACTCATACGAAAGATCATAATCAAGTAATTGATGCATCATCCATAATATTTAAGTACCATAGCTTCCCACTGCTAGATATTCGATTATGTGGTAGATAAGGAAACTGAAGTTTGGTTCTTACTATGCCAAGAAATAAGAGATTTCCCTATAATTTGACAAGTACCACTGGTGCTTTTTTGATCATGTTTGTCACCTGCAAAATCAACATCTGAGTAGCCAGTTAAATCAAAGTTAGAGGAGTGAGGTACCATAATCCCAAGTCCGTAGTTCCGATGAAATAGAGAATGATTCGCTTCACTGCCGTAAGGTGAGATTCTTTTGGAGCAGACTAAAAACGTGCACACTTGCATAAGCTAAACATAATTTATGGTCGGCTAGAAGTTAAATAGAGTAGAGATTTGACCATTCCTCGATACATATTTTCATCAACATCTTTTCCTGGTGCATCTGTTTCAAGGCATGTTGATGGACTAATTGGAATTTTGTAAGCTTTTCTTTTTTCCAATCTGAACTTCTTTATGAGTTCCTTTGTGTATTTGGTTTGACTAATGAAAGTTCCATTAGTCGAATGCTTAATCGTTAATCCGATAAAGAACGTGAGTTCTCCCATTAAACTCATCTCAAATTCTTCCTTCATAAGATTAGCAAAACTCTCACACAAAGAGGGCTTAGACCTCCCAAAAATAATATCATCAACATAAATTTGAGCTATTAAAATGAAGGATCCGGATTTTTGGATAAAAAGAGTTGTATCAATTTTTCCTCTTTGAAAATTGTTATTGAGTAAGAAATTGCTTAATCTCTCATACCAAGCCTTTGGAGCTTGTTTGAAACCATAAAGCACTTTCGAGAGTTTGTAAACATGATCCGGACAGGAAGAATTTTCAAAACAAGGAGGCTGTTTAACAAAAACTTCTTCTTTGATAAAACCGTTTAAAAATACTTTTTACATCCATTTGAAATGCTTAAAAGATGCATATGCTAACAAAATTTGAATAAATTCTAACCTTGCTACCGAAGCAAAAGTTTCATCGTAATCAATATCTTCTTGTTGGGAATATCCTTGAGCGACTAATATTGCCTTGTTACGGATGGCCTTTTCTTCTTCATTGAGCATGTTTCAAAAGACCCATTACTGAATAGTTTTTGGGACTTTGAGTGAGGGTCCACACTTGGTTTCTTTAGAATTAATTTAGTTCGTCCTTCATTGATTGTATCTAGGATTCATCTTCCATTGCTTCATTTATACATTTTGGCAATCTGAGAAATGAGTGCTACAAAATCTTATTTCTTCAATGATGCTCTGATCTGTAACACATCATCTGGTTTACATGATGAAGTCATTAGGATAACTAGAATTATGTCTCCATTCCCTAGGCATTTCGGTCTTGTCTGCCGGGATAGTCGAATCTGGTTCTGGGATAGTTGACTCTTCTGTTGTGGTTTGAACAGAATCATTAGGTGGACTTTCTGCATTTGTTTTGGAAATAATCTCATCATCAGTAGTTTCAGCTTCCTGCAATCTTGGGTTAGTGTCATAAAAAACAACATGAACAAATTCTTCAACGCTTCTAATTCTTTTATTGAAAACTCAAAAAGCGTGACTAACACGTGCATAGGCTAAGAATATCCCTTCATCGCTTCTTGGATCAAACTTATCGAGATTTGTTTTGCCGTTATTATGAACGAAGCATTTTCATCCAAAAGGATGAAAATAATGATATTCAGTTTCTTACCTCTCCAGAGTTCGTAAGGAGTCTTCTTTAGTGTGGGCCTAATAAGACACCTGTTCAGAATATGACATGTAATACTTAACACTTCAGCCAAGAAGTGATCAGGGAGACTACGATCCAGTAACATAGTTCTAATTGTGTCCTGTCGAAAATGATTTTTCCATTCTACCACGTCGTTTTGTTGGGGAGATTTCTATGATGAGAAGTTCTGAGTAACTTCATTTTTATCACTGAATTCCTCAAAATCTTTATTTTAAAATTCTCTGCCATGATCGCTATGAATTGTAGAGATAAAATATCCTGCTTTTCTTTGAACTTTTATACAAAATACTTTAAAGTTAGCAAAAGCTTCATTTTTATGAGACAGAATGTAACCCAAGTGAATCTTGAGAAGTCGTCAATAAGTACGAAAGCATACTTCTTACCACTGCTACTTGCGGTTCGAGTGGGACCAAACAGGTCCATATGTAGTAGTTGAAGGGGTTTAGTAGTACTTACAATATCCTTGACCTTCAATGAAGAGTGAGTTTGCATACTAAGTTGACATGCATCACATATATCATCTTTTTCAAATTTTAACTTTGGAAGTCCAATGACTAGTTTAAGTCTTGGACAATTTTTCAAGAGCATGCATGCTTGTGTGACCAAGTTTTCTATGCCATAGCCAGGATTCACTTGAAACAACAGTAAGACAGGTGAGTGTTGGTAAATCAACGTTATTTAGAACGTAGATGTTATCAACACGATCTCCAACAATTGTGATATCCTTAGCCGTATGGTGTATTTGTAGTGTCGAATGAGACTTTGAATCCAACATCACATAGTTGACTGATGCTAAGCAAGTTGTGTTTGAGTCCGTTTACAAGATATACTTCTGATATATCACGTGATGAGCTGAGAGTGATAGATCCGAATCCTACTACTTCTCCTTTTGCATTGTCTCTGAACCGTACATGTCCTCCATCAATTCTTTTGAGATCTTTGAAATTTTCTTTCTTTCCGCACATGTGTCTGGAGCTTTCACTATCTATTACCCACACTCCTTTTTTGTAGGTTTTTTTTATTTTCTCCTCACTTGATTCCCTGAGTGCCATGAAATATATGTTGGCGGGTTCATCATGATCGTCTTCAGATGTTTCTCCTTGACTCTAGGCTCCAAGACTTTTTGGATCTTCATTTCTCCGATTGTTTTTTCTTTTTCATTCTAAACAGTTTTGTTTAATATGTCCTGGTCTTCCACAGTAGTAGCATCGATCATCATTCTTTTGATATTCATTGTTCTTAAAGTCCTGTTGAGGCCATTGCCTTCTTTGTCTGAGCATTTGTCTAACTCCTCGATTTATGAGGGTCATTCCTTCACTTTGATATTCATCGACTTCTTCCTCGACTGCAGATGTCCCAGCTTTAAAGATGATAGTTTTCTTTTTATCATCTTTTCTATATCTGTTAATAAGATTTTGATCATAAGCCATCAGATTTCTGCGAAGTTCATCAAAGGTCATTTGTTGCAGATCTCCATCTTCAAGAATAACAACTTTAGTTTCCCAAGCTTTGGGGAGGCTTCTAATGAGTTTTCTAACTTGTAGTCCATTAGAGTACACCATTTCGAGAGATTTGAGTTCGCAAATAACTTTGCTAAATTTTGAGAACATGTATTCTAGATTTTCATTTTCCGCCATTTTGAATAATTCATACTCATTTACTAGAGAACTGATCTGAGCCTCTTTTATTTTGCTAGTTCCTTCATAGGTTACTTCGAGTTTGTCCCACATTTCTTTTGCTATTTCATATGTTGATATCTTGTCGTATTCTGCTTTGCGGGCAGCACAATATAATAAGCTTATACCTCTAGCATTAGTTTGAATTACCTCTTGTTGTTCCTTTGTGATGTCAAATGATTCTGGATCAAAAGGTTTGTCAGAGACATCTTTTCATGTGAGTCCGGGAATAGGCTTTGGACCCTTCTTGATAACAATCTATGCTTGGAGATTATTTGAGGAAACAAAGATTCTGAATCTATCTTTCCAGAGTAAGAGTAGTGTTGGCTGTTGAAGTACGGAGGTCGGTTTGAGGATTGTCCATCTTGAAGAAGAGTTCCAGGAATTTGATAGTTTTTCATAGATCTTTGCTCACGTGTGGTTAAACACTTTTATAAGTGAGACCTGCTCCGATACCAATTGAAATTCAAGAGGGGGGTGAATTAAAAAAATTCCTTCAGTCGACTTTTAGGATTGAAAAGTTGACTCACATGCAGATTAGTATAACAATATAAAATTAGAATAAATGCAGTAAGTAAAAAACTCAGAGAGTTTTTATACTGGTTCAAAGCACTGTTGTGGTGCCTACATCCAGTCCCCTTGGGTTACAAAGGTTTCCTTAAGAGCTTGTTGAGAACTTGAGTGTTACAACGAGTGTGACTGATAGTCCTGTCTGATATGCAAATCAAATCTTATATTTTGACACAACCTATACTTTTATAACCTGCACTCAAATCTTTCTTTCCCTTTTCTTTTTCAGTTGTTTACTCACGAGAATACAATGGTTTTATGAAAGACAATAGAAGACAATAGTACAAGTTCAAGTGAAGTGCATACTTTACAACTAAGTCTTGGAGAGAATTATATAGTGTTTGAGGAATACTCTTATTAATGAATAACCAATTGTATTTTAAATCAAGTATCTTTAGCTGAGTCTTTGATTTTGGTTTGATTGATTCATATTCATATTAGATATGTGCATGAGCAAACCGATTCCTTCCATTCTTGGAGATTTTCTTGTAATCTTAATTCTCTTCCTTCTCTTGAAGATATTCGTGTGATCTTGACACCCTGCTGATTTGATTTCCTATCTTCCAGATCCTAGCCAGATGCTAGGATTGTGGTGACCTTGATTCTGTATCCATTGAATGGTGATTATGTATCCCTTGAATGGTGATTATGTATCCCTTGAATGGTGGCTTTCCTTTCTTGTGTTGCTTCAGTAAGTACAAATTGATTTCTTCCTTTCTAGTAGTACTCTTGATCCCATGTTCTTTCTTTTTGAATTTATCAACATATGGGATGAGTATTTCATTATCAAAATTAATCTATTATATGAGGCTTATCACATACACTCATACTTATTCAACTAGAAGGTTACGTATTTTCAGACATTATCAAATATATTGTTGATACATAAACATTAATGTTTTTATAACAATATTTGTTTGTATTAACTCACCACCATGTTATGTAGCACACAAGAAATGTTGTTGGAAATAATTACATGTATAATGTATCTTTTATAAAATATAATATTCTCACACAAAATAAGATAAATAAATAGTAATGTATCAGGCTCTAACTTTTTAGGCATGATACCTAAATTCGAATTATACTAAATGTTGCTGATACATAACTACTGTTTTAGATTTTTTTTTGAATATGTTACGATTAGAAGAAAATTTGAATTGTTTGAAGCTATTATGATTTGGGAGACATTGACATCAATTTGATTTGTGTGGTTTGGAGAACTGACATTTAATTTTTTTTTAATCTTAACAGACAAATTGTCTAATGTATCAACTGTTATGTATCCGGATGCCACAAATTTGAAGGAAATTTTATAAATTAAAAAATGATAGAAATATAATATAATTTGCTATTTACACTATGAGATTCCTAAAATTCTTACATTATTTTATGAGGATTGACACATAGGTACTAGTTTCATATACATGGTAAACTCAAAAATATTTAGTAAATTTTAAGTTTAAAAAAATTAGCACTACCTAACTATACTTTTTATCCGTTTATTTTGCTTGGAAAAAAAAGGGCAGAGAATGGTTTTTTCCTTCTTATTTCAGGTTATTATATTCCTAAAATTAGGGTTGCATTTTTTTCCATTCTATTGTTATTAGATATTTCCAAAATTATGAATTCAAATTTTTTTCTTGTTTAATTACTAGATATCCTTAAATGTGAATTTGACTATCTTGTTTTCTTAAAATTAAGTATTTATTATTTTATTTTTGTTCCTTTTTTATTCGGAGTAAGTATTAGTTAAAATACCGTTTTTCAAAGAAAATTCTACCATCAACTTTTTTCATACGTATACAATTTATTAGGTGAATATAGACCAATGTATATCAATACAAACGTATACAAATTTATTAGGTAAATAAGAACCAATGTATACCAATTTATTAAGTGAATACAAAAAAAAATATATAAATTTGTTGGGCGAATTTATTAGCAAACGTATACATTATATGTATGCAAACCCAACTTAAAATCAATTTGAAAAATAATCAATTGTATATCAGTTTATTAGCTGAATACGGACCAATGTATAACAATATAAATGCATATCAATTTAGTAGATGAATACAAATCAATAAATATCAATGCTAATATATCTATTCAAAATTACTAGGTGAATTTATTAGTAGATGTATACATTATACGTATGCCAATTCGATTAAAAATTAATTTAAAAATAATTGCATTTGACAAATAATATGAAGATCCTTCCTCATTGTCATCATCGTCACTTTCATCAACCTTTCAATTTTGAGCAACATTAACCGTAGCAATTTTTTTTCCCTTCTCTTGATTTTTTTACCTCCTAAGCACTTTTCACTTCGAGTATGATATCAAATGTATTTGCATTTAATCAGAGGTCTCGGGTTCGAGCCCTGGGTATGGAGAAAATTTTGTTGGGAGCGCCACCGCCGAATGGGCCTTGCAAAGCGCGATCCGGATTTAGTCGGAGCTCCAATGTGGGCTGCAGACATCGGGTGGGAAACCAAAAATAAATAAATGGTAAATTACAGAAATCACATACTTTTAAGGCAAAATTACAATCTATCCCTTAAAAGTTTATAATTACAGAAATCCCTCAAACGGATACAATAATATAAGCGCTGATACATTAATCTGATGCGCGAGATACATTAATCGTTAAGTAAGATACATTATATTTTATACATGATACACTAATCTGATGTACATTTTATTAATGATACACTAATATGATGCGCGAGATACAATAATATAAGCGCTGATACATTAATCTGATGCGCGAGATACACTAATCTGATGTGCGAAAATGAGGGATTTTGTAAATTTGTAAAACTTATAGGGGATAATGGTAATAAGTAATCTAAAATGTGGAATTTCTGTAATTTTTCCATAAATAAATATATTTGCATTTAAAGAATTTGAAGTACTAGGTGCAAAATCAAGATTGAAATTCTCATCCCGGATTTTAACAAGAATCTTATGAGAAGTTTTCTTATCCATGAAACTTAACAAATATCAAACACCAAAATCTAAATTTCACCCAAAAGAACTCGAAACCCCCTAGTTTCACAAGACGAAATTCATAATTTTATCGAACAAAAAAGGATTGCAAGATTATTCATGAAAAATATATTTAAGTAAATAACAATGAAATAACAACAATTTTTATTAGATATGCATACCCAAAACAGATTAAGGAATTAAAGTTAAAATTTATTGATAGAGAAAATTTAGGAGAAGAAAGATTTGAAAAGTATTTGAAGGATTTTTTGCTTGAACAATAATTTAATTAAGAACGTTCATATAATATACTCACCGGAGGTTTTGTGCAGGGCCGACTCAACAAGACTGAGAGCCTAAAGTGAAACCTAACAGAGGGGCCCTAATATTTTATTTTTTTTATCATATATATTTTTATTTAAAACCTACTTTTCTAGTTTTTTTAGATGTGAAGTCATTAGTTACAGTTTTATAATCAATTTGTTTTAATAATTCCTTTTCAATTAGTAATATAGCTAATCCATTCAATCAGCTCTCTTGAGACATTGTTAATCTTAAATAAGTTTTAATCAATTTTAGTTTCGAAAAACTTCTTTCGGCTTAGACAATGGTTAGTGGTTACATGAACTTTTAACATTATTCTATAAGCAATATGTGTATTTGGAAAAGAATCAAATCTTTTTATTTGATTGAATGTTTTTATTAGATCATTATCTTCTACTTGTATTATTTCTCTTAACACTTTTAATTCATAAACTAAATCTAAACTATCAATATCAGAATAACTATAATGTGTTAAAGAATGTTCAAGGTTAAGACAATGTCTTTTTTAAATTCTCATCATCTAGTGATCTCAAATTACCACTAAATAAGAAACTAGAAATATTTTCATATGCTTCAATTAGTTCAAATATATTTTGAAGTGAAAAAATAACTTGATCTGATATATATATATATATATATATATATATATAAATAAAGTAATCAACTCCAATTTCAAGAGACTTTATGATTTTGTTATCAATATTTTCATCAAATTGTTTCTTACGAAATTCAGGTTCTATATTCATCTTATGCAGTTTCCTTGGTAAAAATCATAGCACTCATACTACATATAATTTTTTTTTTTTAAAAATAACATTTATAATAAAAAATTTTTAAAAATGGGGGACCCCAAAAATGTGGGGCACCAAGTGAAGTCTTTAGTGGCCTAGGGGTTAAGACGACCCTGGTTTTGTGGCATTCATTTTTTTTTTTTAGAAAATTTGATTATTTTAATTTGCAAGATCTTAATTATTAAGATATTTAAACTTAATATTAAATTTGTGAATATGTATAATACATCTTTTTTTTTTAAAAAAAGTATTAGAAAATTTTTAAAGTATAATACCAAATATTATTTTCACAAAATATGAAGACATTTTAAATTTATAGAGTGCCAATTTTTTTTTATAGTTTTGATTAATCACATGTAGATGACAATAACAATCTGTAATGTGACTGAAAATTTGTCATGCATTACCATTTAGGTAAAGAACGTCATTTAATTCATACCAAGCTTTGTTGATAGCAAAAATATTGACTATTATCATTAATTGTGGCATGAAAATTGAAAACATGTTTATACCAAAATAATTGCCTAGCAATTAGTTTTTAAGTAATTTACAGCTTTAATAAGTTAATTAATTAAGATTTTATATTAGAGGTTTATGAATTTACACTTTCCGATATCTTAAGTAAAACAAGTTGAATTTGCCATTTCAATTAAACTATTACTATTAAATATTGCGAGTTTCATGCTTAAATTATTAAGTGTTTTTGTTACCTTCTAAACAATAAGTCTCTTTAGATTGAAAACTCTAGTAGTTGAATGTGATAAAATATTGGTGTAACTTGATGAGAAGCATGAGAGGAATGAAAAAAAATCCTAGAATGAATCCATGGTAATTCAAAGGGTTTTGTAATATTTTATGGTTTAGGTATAAAACTGATGAAATGATAATAATTTGAGGAAGATTTTAACCTAATTTACTCAAAAGTAAAAAAAATTCACGTACACTACCACTTAAAACTCTTTGAACGAGCTTTTGAAGTGTAATGTTCATAGAACATGTCATATTTCCTCCAGAGAGATTAAGTATAAAACTCGCAAGACGATGTAGAAGAATAATAACTTTTAGTGAGTATTAATTTGGATTTGACTAATCAATTTTAAAAAGCGCATTTGAGAAACATTAAGTGTTTGACCAAACTTTTAAAACGTGCTTTTAAGTGTATTTTCTTAACAAAAAAAAAGTGTTCCAAAATAGTATTTTCAGGGAGAAATTACTTTTTTCATCTTTTAAAGAACAACTTTAATTTGCTACTCACCAAAAAATATTTGTTGTAACGATCGGTTTCCGTCGTTATAGAAAAGCCAACGGGAAATTTTTTTTGGCCAGAAAACTTTTTTGTAGTAACTTGGGATTTCCCAACCTAGTCCAGATTTGGAAGAAATCAGAGTTAGTAAGGTCTAGGGAAATCTGGTAACAATTGGGTGATTTAATTATGATTTCGATTACATGAGTAGGTAGCCAAGACGTTAAAGAATCCATACGACTTTACGAAATTGAATTCGGGTGAGTAGAACTTCCGAAATTGATCTTGGCGTGAACGGATAGTTTCTGAGTGTCGTTGGTTAAAAGTGTGTTGTGAAATGGGGTCTTGGACTTATTAAAATAGCTCACTGTTTTGTGCAAATCGCTGAGACGGGATTTCTGCCGCCAGGGCGGGGCCACTGTAGCGGGCAAGTACCGCCAGGGTGGGCAATACGCGACTTAAAGTCAGAAATAAACCCCAAAAATATGTTATTCTGCATATTTCCGACTTGGACAACTATGAGACGACCCCATACGAATTCTTGATCGTTTTTCCCTATTCTTGAGGCTAAAGGTAAGGTTTCAACTCCCCGAATCCATTTTTCGATCCGTAGAACATAATCTAATGGGTAATTATCGATGGGGGAGGGTTTTGATCTAAAATTTATGATGGAAACAACCCTAATTAGGATATTGGAATCAAGAGTTTGATCTAGGGTTGATGGGATTGTTAGTAATTTGGATAATTAGTTATTGTTTATTGATTCCCGTGTTATAATTATTGTTTGTAGACCAAGAACAAGCAGAACAAATTCGGAAAGGGAAGAATCAAGTTTCTTAGGGGATTCAAGCTTGTTTCAAGGTAGGTGATGGTTGTGATTCTATGATTGTGTGATACATATTTTTTCTTGCTTCATTATGATACATGTATGTATGCGAATGTTGCATTATTGATCACATAAATTGTAAATGAGGATATATGAATGATGAATGTCTTGAATCACTTCTTGATTGTATGATTATTGAGAATATACTTGTGATTGTGATTGTGATTGTGGCTTGTTGAATGGATCGTGTGTTGCATTCCGACACACTAACTTGGATCGGTTACCACGTTCCGACATAAATATGGGATCGGTTGCCACGTCCCGGCATAAATATTAGATCGGGTACCACGTACTGGTACACTAAATGTTTGAGTTTATGTTCCATGAGAGGACCAATGACTTGTGATAATTGTATATTGTTGAGAATGTGATAATCAATATTGTACATGTTCGGTATTTGCATGTTTATGATGTTGTATTTGCTTATGTATGTTGCACGTAGTGGGATAGCCGCGTGATCCTACTAGTAGACTATGGTTGTGTACTGATACTGCACTTGCTCTTTCTTTGTTGAGTAGAGGGCATCTTCAGGCGGCTATTGACATACGTCGCTTAGAAGATCAGTGATCGTTCGAATTCAAGGGTGAACCAGTTCTTCCAGGCTGCCATGAGTTCTTTTTTGTTTAAGTCCACATTTCAGACTTAGACTTTCTAGTTAGTTATTAGTACATTAGTTTGGTGTCACGACCCAAGCCTAGGGCCTAGACGTGACCGGTGAATGGGGAACCCGAAGGAACCCCAAACAAGCCTCATAGCGTATCATTACACATCCTTGGTCGCGGAAGCAATTAAAATGACCATAAGCAATAAGCATAATCAAAGGGGGAAATCGGGACTAAGGGAGCAAGAAAAAAAAAGGAAGAAATAATANTATGGATCTTGTTAGAGTTTTGGTACGTTGACTTTCAGGTTCTAGGTATTAAATTTCGCATTGTTAGTTCGTTGTTAGATTTTTTGGAAGTTTATGGGAACTTCAATTTTTCTTGGCATTTAACTTGCTTCTGTAACTTAAATACCTTAGTATTTTGATTAAAGTTGGTTAGCTAATTAGTATTAATGGTTTCGCGACCTCCCTCTCGTGCAAACCGAAAACACATGGGTGGTTTTGTATTTTCAACTACAAACCCATTAAATTAAACCACAACCACTAGGTGAAATCACCATTAAAATACATCTAACCTATCAACAAGCAAGACCCAACAACAATCTTAACCCATATTCGCTAAATCACACCCCAAGAATTGGAGTTTTTAGTCACTCATCAAGAAATAAGAAATTATACCTAAAATGGTGTTGAAATCAAGTGGGTATAAGAAATTAAACCTTGATTTAAGCAAAGAAAGAAGAATAGAGAAGACCTACTTCCAATTTGGGGAAGATGAACTCCTTCCGTCTTCAAGTCCTCCAAAATCCTCTCCAAAGCTTCAGAGAAAATATGAAAGCTAAAGTAAAAATTACAATAATTTTCAGACACTCCTCTATATCCCTCAAAACTAGTAAAGAGTTTAGTATTTATATACTTCAGAAAATAGTGCTGGCGGATCGCTCGACGAGGTTAGTCGCGAACGTCGAATGACTTGGCGATTCACCCTTCTTCTAGTTCATCGTCGTTTGTGCTTTGCCTTCAACATCTGTGTGTTCTGGATCATTGGGCGGTATACTTTTGCTTCACAGAACTGATCGGCGAAGCACCGACTGCTCCTTTCATCGCCTTTTTGATCCTTCTCCTTCAGGGCTTCGCGTACTGGAACAAAGGGCGGAGTGCGTCCCTTCGGCATGCTTGGCGATTCTCAGACTTCAGCTTCTTCATTTTTTTCGGCATTTTTGTTCTTTTTTGTGCCTAAGTGTCCATGCTTCCACTAAAACTTCAAATACCTGAAACTTAAGTGTTTTCATCAGATATTTATACTAAATAAGCATTTGAGGACACAATTTCTATTAAAATATAGCCCTAAATGAGTCCAATTTGTGGACTCATCCACACCCCCAACTTAAACTTTTGCTTGTCCTCAAGTAAAACTCAAGTTCAGCAGTTCAAATAGGATGTCTCAAATAGTGCTACACAAGACTAAATCATGAACATACACAACAAGACTAAAATTACTCATGCAAAGATCAATTATGTACTCAAAGATTCAAGTTGTGACACACCATTACCAAAGATTCTCATGCTCGCAATACTTGCTACTTGTGCAAGTTCAAGCTCAACAAAAAGTATCTAAGTTCCCTCACATAAAGAATGATTCCATATTCACACACAGAGGTTAATCAATTCAAGATCAGGAATCAGATGCAACGCTCACACTCAAAAAGAGAAACACAATGCATGTTTTCACCCATAGGCTAGCCCTTATTTTCCAATCGATCTTCTGTTCGGCTTATTCAAGATCAAAAAGGTCTTTCTAAGGCTTGTAATGGGGCTGAGTGCAAAGGTATGGTCATTTAGGCTCAGTGATTTTTTCCTCATGAGATGTGGTATTCTCAAGGCATCCCCTTCTTTTCCTTTATCAACTCTTTTTCTAGTACTTCTAAGTCATCTCACCTCCATGGATTGCTTGGAAACCCAATTTCTTTTGTACTTTTATTCCACATTTTTTTGGAGGGTTTCCATTGTTCCGCAACACCATGGGTTAATGGAGACTTTTCTTGCACTTCTTGACTTCTCCTTTTCCTTTTCACCACACCCCCAACTTAGGCTTTTGGCCTAAGTTGGCTATTCATTAAATCACAAATCAAGAGGATTATAGGCAGTGGGTCAAGTAAGGTCTAGGATTCATCAAGGTTATTACAAAGAAAGGTAAGGCTCAAAGGGTGTTCAAGAGAGTTTTACACGCTCACGGGTAGGCCACAAAAGAGGTATAAGTCAAATTTGGCTCACACTCTTCAAAAGTTGCCTAAGATCATTTCAAGAGCACACCTTACTAAATCAATCAGACTAACGGGGAAAATTCTAGGTTTATTCATGCAAGGTTCAAAGTGAGCTCATTACACAAGGCATTGACACGTAAGTCAAACAAGACCACATACTTTCGCTAGTGTGCAACGGTCATTACAAGAGAATCAATTCGATAAATGGCTAATCACAACGAGATGCAAAGTATTCACATATTGTCCATGCAACTTCATTTGGTCTCATCGCAGCTGCGCGTTCATGTTTGTTCAATTGAGAGCACCATTAAGCCATCGGTATTGATCGAAACCGAGACTTGAATTTATACAAGAATAACCACTTTCAACACAAGAGGTGGCGAAAATTTTCAAAAAATGAAAAATTGTTGGAAGGGTCAAAATTATTTTTCAATTAAACCCAAAAGAGAGCCCTAAGCTCAAACAATCGCAAAACAAACAATCCAATATCAAACAGACAACCCAAATGTATACCAAAAACAATATCAAAGGTGTGGGCCTCATCCCACCACAATAAAAACGTTTGTCCTCAAATGCAAGTGATAAAATATTCAGCAGTAAAAATAAATAAACTCAGAGCGGAAGGTAAAGATGGGGTCCTATTTATGCATTCGCTTCATCTGCCTGTTCATTGGTGTTTGATGCATCAGCTTGATATAAAACAATAGCTCCCGAAGTGTTTCTATTCTGGTTCGCATTGTTTTCATTTGCCTTAGCTTCCGCAGCGATGTCAGCCTCACCCATTCTATCTACGTCATGAGCCGCTAAAAAGGAACCTATGGTTGTGTAGAATCCGCATCTCCATGGAGGAATGATGGGATCAATAAGGAATCCTTCTTCTGGACCTAGCTTCCTTGGTATATTTCCTTTGTCTGGCTAGCTCTGCTTTCTTTTCATCTTCTTGAAACTCACGTGCTCTTACGTTCCGGGGTGGTTCATTTCTCCCTTCGACTTTTGGTCTAGCAATTTCTTTGGTGCTGAATTAGATTGTACTGACGTGCTAGGCAGCAAGGCGATCCAAATCCGCGCACAATTCGACAGTTGTAATACTTTAGAATTGCAAGAAATATAAAGCTAAAGTGCAGGTGTGAGTTTGATAGGGTGAAAAAGTGAGAGGAAATGAATGAAGTAGAACTTTTAAACCTGTGGTTTGCAAAAACCATTCAGTTACCACCCATTCGGCGACATGAGTCAGGCTCGCCCAATCACTCGGCGAAGTGCCAAGTGATTTCTAACTTCGCCTAATGAAACAAGATCTGCATCTCATGTGAGAATCCTAACGGCAGTCTACATCGAGGTCGTTGACATGGTCGGCGACGCGCCTCTTATTACTTACCGATCACCGAGTTTTAAAGGGTCTAAGCTGATAGTGTTTTGAGTCAGATGGCGGAAAAGATCGAGGTCACCGAATAAGCCGGCAGGACGCCAATTGGATTATTTGCTCGCCTTCATACACCTTTTCAAACATTTCCCTAACTTCAATTTGCACAAGCATTACACCATTATTTCACCAAGGAATAAAAGCAATTAAAAAGGGTTTGGGTTGCCTCCCAAGCAGCTCCTTAGTTAACATCATGGCACGATGCAAGTCAGCCCTCTATTCCTCATCCTCAGAGTCGCCCATGGTGTAGTTGGGCGAGTCCTCGGTGAACTGTGGATAGCGACCTGTCATCAAATGTGAGATTTGAGCGTCCTGTAGCTGGATGGTCATGGAGTTTGAGGTGGACACCTCATTTAACATTTCCATGTTATCTTTTATCTCATTCAACCTCTTGTTTTGTTCGGCAATCTTTTGTTGAATGAGGGTAAGGAGCTCATCATCTCGTGCACTTCCATGATTCTTCCCATTTCGGCACTCTTGGAGGATGACATGTTTCTCCCTTTCCATGGCTTGTGCTTCTAATGCCAAAACTCGGTTGGACAAAACATCCAACTTAGTAACCAATGTATTCCACTCTTTTTATTTTTTTGTCTCCTTGTTGGCTTCAACCATGCCATCAAGGGTTTTTGCTACGACCTCATAGGGTTGACACAACACACCACCTGTGAACAGTTGATTCGCGTTACTTCTATTTTCAAGTCCAAAACTTCTATAGAAACATTCCCATAACGCTTTGTCAGTAATCCCATGAGACGGGCATGGACTTAGTATTGCTTGAAATTTTAACCACATTTCCTCAAGAGTCTCATCCCCTACTTGCTTAAACGTCAGGAGGTTGTCCCTGAGGTTCAGCAGTTTTAAGAGGGGATGATCCGTGTGAAGTCCGTAGTGGTGTTCCATTTTTCGTTCCTCTGCGTCAATACACAAACACGCAAAACAAAACTAAAAATTAAATCAGTGAAAAGTATAACTAAATAGAATAAAATCTCTAATTAACTACATCTTCACGTAATACCACTCCCTGGCAGTGGCACCATTTTGATGTTTGCGTAATCCACGACACAACTTCTGATGCAAATGTCTATGATCGTGCAATAGTATAATAACCCAACCAAGGGTTGGGGTCGAGTCCCAAGGGAGTGGTAGTGAAAATAGTAGTTAAATGAGAATCTTATTCTAATTAGCTCTAGTTTGAGAAATTTGCGAATAAGACAAAGTAAATTCAATGGGTGACACAAAAGTGTCAAATATCGATGGGATTTTTGTCACGAGATCAAATAAAAATAGTAAAGTATAAAGGAAATCAAGTTTGGGGAGAGATTATTGGGATGTGACCGCAATAGATATTGATATAAATTGTTGGGTACATGCTTTCGATAGGAAATTTGCAAGATAATAGTGACTAGGCTAAGTTTTAGATGGAAATAAGTTCCCTCTCGGGCAACTTACCCCGTTTCAAATGGGCTCCTCTTGGACACTCATTTGCCGCATGAGGGCCAGCCTACGCCTTACCCCACTCACTCTCTAGAGCTGAGTGTTAGGATATGGGACTAGGGCTCACCCTCTCGGGCTGAACCTCATGTCGACCCACTCCTTAGGCCATCAGTCTAGTGGTCTTGGTTTCACGACCTCTCTCTCTCGCAAGCTGAAAACACATGGATGGTTTTGTATTTGCAACTATATACCCATTAAATTAAACCACAACCACTAGGTGAAATCACCATTAAAATACATCTAACCTATCAGAAAGCAAGACCCAACAACAATCTTAACCCATATTCGCTAAATCACACCCTAAGAATTGGGGTTTTTAGCCACTCATCAAGAAATAAGAAATTATACCTAAAATGGTGTTGAAATCAAGTGGGTATAAGAAATTAAACCTTGATTTAAGCAAAGAAAGAAGAATAGAGAAGACCCATTTCCAATTTGGGGAAGATGAACTCCTTTCGTCTTCAAGTCCTCCAAAACCCTCTCCAAAGCTTGAGAGAAAATATGAAAGCTAAAGTAAAAATTACAATAGTGTTCAAACTCTCCTCTATATCCCTCAAAACTATTAAATATTTTAGTATTTATAGACTTCAGAAAATAGTGCTGGCGGATCACTCGGTGAGGTTAGTTGCGAACATCGAATGACTCGACAATTCACCCTTCTTCTAATTCATCGCCATTTGTGCTTTAGCTTCAGCATCTCTGCATTCTGGATCATTGGGAGGTATACTTCTACTTTGCGGAACTGATCGGTGAAGCGTCGACTCCTCCTTTCATCGCCTTTTTGATCCTTCTCCTTCAGGGCTTCGCGTACTGGAACAAAGGATGGAGTGCATCCCTTTGACGAATTGCCAAGCATGATTGGCAATGCTCAAACTTCATCTTCTTCGTTCTTTTCAGCCTTTTTGTTCCTTTTTGCGCCTAAGTGTCCATGCTTGCACTAAAATTTTAAATACCTGAAACTTAAGTGTTTTCATCATATATTTAGACTAAATGAGCATTTGAGGACACAATTTCTATTAAAATATAGCCCTAAATGAGTCCAATTTGTGGACTCNTTGGACACTCATTTGCCGCATGAGGGCCAGCCTACGCCTTACCCCACTCACTCTCTAGAGCTGAGTGTTAGGATATGGGACTAGGGCTCACCCTCTCGGGCTGAACCTCATGTCGACGCACTCCTTAGGCCATCAGTCTAGTGGTCTTGGTTTCACGACCTCTCTCTCGCAAGCTGAAAACACATGGATGGTTTTGTATTTGCAACTACATACCCATTAAATTAAACCACAACCACTAGGTGAAATCACCATTAAAATACATCTAACCTATCAGAAAGCAAGACCCAACAACAATCTTAACCCATATTCGCTAAATCACACCCTAAGAATTGGGGTTTTTAGCCACTCATCAAGAAATAAGAAATTATACCTAAAATGGTGTTGAAATCAAATGGGTATAAGAAATTAAACCTTGATTTAAGCAAAGAAAGAAGAATAGAGAAGACCCACTTCCAATTTGGGGAAGATGAACTCCTTTCGTCTTCAAGTCCTCCAAAACCCTCTCTAAACCTTGAGAGAAAATATGAAAGCTAAAGTAAAAATTACAATAATGTTCAAACTCTCCTCTATATCCCTCAAAACTATTAAATATTTTAGTACTTATAGACTTCAGAAAATAGTGCTGGCGGATCGCTCGGTGAGGTTAGTTGCGAACATCGAATGACTCGGCAATTCACCCTTCTTCTAGTTCATCGCCATTTGTGCTTTACCTTCAGCATCTGTGCATTCTGGATCATTGGGAGGTATACTTCTACTTTGCGGAACTGATCGGTGAAGCGTCGACTCCTCCTTTCATCGCCTTTTTGATCCTTCTCCTTCAGGGCTTCGCGTACTGGAACAAAGGATGGAGTGCATCCCTTTGGCGAATTGCCAAGCATGATTGGCAATGCTCAAGCTTCATCTTCTTCGTTCTTTTCAGCTTTTTTGTTCCTTTTTGCACCTAAGTGTCCATGCTTGCACTAAAACTTTAAATACTTGAAACTTAAGTGTTTTCATCAGATATTTAGACTAAATGAGCATTTGAGGACACAATTTCTATTAAAATATAGCCCTAAATGAGTCCAATTTGTGGACTCATTAGTGCCACTCATGACGGTCTGGGTCGTGACAAGGTTGGTATCAGAGCCTTGGTTCGTTGATCTCGATGTTCCAAAATGAGTCTAGTAGAGTCTCGCGGAATGGTACGGATATGTCTGTATTTTTCTTCTAGAGGCGATAGTACTTTAGGAAATCTCTCTGTTTTCTCTTTTCTCCTTTTGTGCTATAACTTGATTCCAATTGGTATTTGGTGATTTGAATTGATATCTAACCTTCTTCACTCTTCTGTCCGTAGATGGTTAACACTAGATTTGATAACGTCAGGCCCATAGCTCCCGTCAATGCTCCAGCTGAGAAATCTGTAGTGAGAGGTTGTGGTTGAGGCAGGGGTAGAGGAAGAGCTAGGGGTAGAGGTCATTGAAGAGTAGCACCTGTTGGGGATGGAGCTCTTGTTGAGAATGCTCCTAGGAATGAGAACCCTCCTGGGTATCATGAAAAGATAGAGGAGAATGTTGATGTTGAGAATGTTAAGGATATTGAAGATGTGGGAAAAAAGGAAGAGGTGTAGACTGGGACTACAAGTTTCCCTCCCTTAGACACAGTGTTAGCTCAGCAGATTATGTCGTTCTTGAATGGATTGGTTGGCCCTGGAGTGCTTCTCTCTATTCAAGCAAATCAGGCTCCCTCCCATCCCCCTACTATTAACACTGCTCCCAAGGTAGGTGGAATTGGAGGTAATAATGCTTTCTTTCGTCCTTTGTTGGGTCCTTTTATGACTGGTAATGAGCATGAAATGTTGACTAAGTTTTGGAAGCTAAAGCCTCCTGTATTTCTTTGTTCTGAGAGTGAGGATGGTTATGAGTTTATTTTAGATTGCTATGAGAGGCTTCATAAGTTGGGAATTGTCCATCAGAATGGGGTTGAGTTTGTGACCTTTCAGCTTCAAGGTGAGGCTAAACAGTGGTGGAGAGCTTATGTGGAATGTAGATCTTCAACTTTACCCCCACTCTCTTGGACTCAGTTTCATGCTCTGTTCTTAGAAAAGTATGTGTCTCAGACTTTGAGGGATCGTAAGAAGGATGAGTTCATGGCTTTGGAGCAAGGTGGTATGACTGTGGCTGCTTATGAGGCCAAGTTCCATGCTTTGTCTAGATATGCTACTCAATTGGTGGTTACTGAGAAGGAGAGGATCCGTTTATTTATTAGGGGACTAAATTCTGAGTTGCAGGTTTTGTCTATTCATATGACCTCTGCAGGGAGAAGCTTTAATGAGGTAACAAACTTTGTTAAGAAAGTGGAGGGGGGTGAGGCGAGATGGTCAGGCTAAGGCATTGGCAAAAAGGGCCAAGAACTCGGGTAACTTTCAAGGTTCTTATTCCAAAGGGTCAGGAAGGCCAACACTTGTAGCCATGCCAATTCAGTCCGCTATGCCCGCTTCTACAAGTAATTACTTTGGAACTCCACCTTAGATTTTGATTCAGGATAGCCAAGAAGCCGCACCTTCGGCGGGCAGCAGACCATTTTTTGATCGCACGTGTTATAACTGTGGAGAACTTAGGCATATAAGGAGAGATTATCCCCACCCGTGCATGATGTATTCCGTGCATCAACAGTCTAGAGTAGTGGTACCCGCGAGAAATGGTAATAATGGTCGAGGACGTCTACAAGGTGGGTGATAAGGTAATCAACTAGGCCGCGAGGGTAGATGAAATGGTAACGCATGCAGAGGTGCAGTGCAGCTAGGCAGAGAAGTCACCCATCACGATGTTAGGGCTCAGTGTTATGCCTTTCCGGGCAAGACCGAGGCAGAGGCATCTGACACAGTGATCACATGTACTATTCTTGTCTGTGACCGGATGACTAGTGTTATTTGATCCGGGTTCTACCTTTTCTTATGTGTCCATGCGATTTGCCTTAGAATTTAATATGATTTGTGATATACTTGATGCCCCTATCCATGTTTCTACCCCAATTGGAGAGTCGGTCATAGTCACCTATGTCTATCGTGCTTGTCCTATTTTGTTTATGACTGACTTTGATATAATCTTAGACATGACTTGGTTGTCCCCTTATTATGCTGTGCTTAATTGTAATACTAAGTCTGTAACTCTAGAAATTTCGAAAAGGGAAATATTAGAGTGGGAAGGGGTGTACAAGTCTAAGCAAGCTAAGATCATATCCTCCATTCCCGCTAGGAAACTGGTAGAGCAGGGTTGTTTAGATTATTTGGCTCATATCTAGGATGTTGAGGTTGAGTCTCCATCTATTGAGTTTGTGATGTCAGAATTTAGAGGAGTATTTCCTACCGATTTTCTTGGTATGCCTCCGGATAGGGATATAGATTTTTGCATTGATTTGGAGCCTGGTACCCGCCCTATTTCTATTCCTCCATATTGTATTGCTCCGGAAGAATTAAGAGAGCTTAAGAATGAAATCCAAGAGTTTCTTGATAAAGGATTTATTCGTCCTAGTGCTTCCCCGTGGGGTGCCCCAGTTTTGTTTGTTAAGAAAAATGATGGTAGTATGAGAATGTGTATAGACTATCGTCAATTGAATAGGGTCACCATTCGGAACAAGTATCCACTATCTCAAATAAATGATCTTTTTGACCAATTTCAAGGTGTATCAGCCTTCTCTAAAATGGATCTAAGGCCTGGTTACCAAAAAATTAGACCTGAAGATGTGCCCAAGATGACATTTAGACCCCGCTATGGGCACTTGAGTTCCTAGTTATGTCTTTTGGTTTGACTAATGCGCCTGCAACTTTCATGAGTTTGATGGATGGGGTGTTCAAGCCATTTCTTGACTCATTTGTTATTGTCTTTATTGATGATATTTTGGTCTATTCAAAAAGTGAGGAAGATCATGCCGACCATCTTCGTATTGTTCTGGGTGTTCTTGGGAAACAAAGGTTGTACGTAAAATTTTCCAAGTGTAAATTTTGGTTGACCTCGATTGTATTTTTGGGGCATGTAGTTTCGAAAGAAATGGTAATGGTAGATCCCCAAAAAATTGAAGTAGTTAGAAATTGGGTTCTACCAAGTTCTGTTACTGAAATTAGGAGTTTTGTGGGGCTTGCCAGCTATTATCGTCGATTTGTGAAGAATTTTGCTTCCATTGCGACACATTTGACAAATTAGACCAAAAAGGAGATACAATTTGAATGGACTGATAAATGTGAGGAGAGCTTTCAAAAGCTCAAGACTCTCTTTACCACCGCACCTATTCTAGCACTATTGGTTGAAGGTAAATATTTTATAGTTTATTGTGATGCTTCTCATTCTAGGTTGGGTGCTGTGTTGATGCACGATAAAAATGTTATAGCTTATGCGTCGCGCCAATTGAAGGTGCATGAGAGGAATTATCCAACCCATGATTTAGAGTTGGCAGCGGTAGTAGTTACTCTTAAGATCTGGCTGCATTATCTCTATGGTGTTAAGTGTGAGGTGTTTNGTTGATGCACGATAAAAATGTTTAGCTTATGCGTCGCGCCAATTGAAGATGCATGAGAGGAATTATCCAACCCATGATTTAGAGTTGGCAGCGGTAGTAGTTACTCTTAAGATCTGGCTGCATTATCTCTATGGTGTTAAGTGTGAGGTGTTTACTGATCATCGTAGTTTGCAACATGTGTTCACTCAAAAAGATCTGAATTTGAGACAACAAAGGTGGATGAAGTTACTCAATGATTATGATGTGACCATTCAATGCCATTCGGGTAAGGCTAAAGTTGTGGTAGACGCTTTAAGTCAAAAAGTGGTGAGTATGGGTAGTTTAACTTGCTTGAGTGCATCCAAGCGACCTTTGGCTAAGGAAATTCAGACCTTAGAGTCTAAATTCGTGTGGTTAGGCATCTCAGAAAAATGTGGGGTGTTAGCTAGCATTGAGGTAAAGGCCACGCTCATTGAGGAAATCAAGGCCAAACAATTTGAGGATGAAAATTTGAGTGAGCTTAAGAAGAAGATTGTGATTGGTAAGGCACAAGAGACCACTCTTGATGCGGAAGGTGTGCTCAGTTTTAAAGGAAGGATTTGTGTTCCTCGAGTTAATGATTTGATTCAGAAATTGTTGACAGAATCCTATGGTTCACAATATTCCATTCATCTGGGTGTGACCAAGATGTACCGAGATTTGAAGCAAAAATATTGGTGGCCGGGCATGAAGAAGGATATAGAGGAATTTGTGGCTAAGTGCCAAAATTGCCAACAAGTAAAGTATGAACATCTAAGGCCTGCAAGTTTGCTTCAAAGAATGCCAATTCCGAAATGGAAGTGGGAAATGATAGCCATAGATTTTTTGGTTGGTCTTTCCAAGACCTTGGGGAAATTTGATTCTCTTTGGATAGTTGTTGATAGATTGACTAAGTCTGCCAATTTTATTCCTGTAAGAATATATTATAATGCTGAACAATTGGCTAAGGTTTATGTGAAATAGATAGTGACGTTGAATGGGGTGCCCCTTTCTATCATCTCAGACTGTTGTACCCAATTCACATCCAAGTTTTGGAGGAAGTTACATGATGAATTGGGCACACAACTCACTTTTAGTACAGCCTTCCAGCCACAGACAGACGGGCAGTTAGAGAGGACTATTCAAGTGTTAGAAGACATGTTGAGGCCATGTGTGATTGATTTTGGAGGGCATTGGGATAGGTTCTCACCTTTGTGTGAGTTCTCCTATTACAATAGTTATCACTCCAGCATTGATATGGCACCATTTGAGGCACTTTACGGGAGGGGATGTAGATCACCCATAGGATGGTTCAAGACTGAAGATGTGAAACCTTTGGGGGTCGATTTAGTGAAGGATGCTCAGGATAAGGTGAGGAGTATTCTAGCTAAGCTTTTTGAGGCCCAGAGTAGACAGAAAAAATATGCAGATCATAAGGTAAGATATATGGCATTTCAGACTGGCGAGAATGTTCTTTTTAAGGTATCACCCATGAAAGGGGTGATGAGGTTTGGCAAGAAGGGCAAGTTAAGTCCGCGATACATTGGTCCCTTTGAGGTTCTTGAATGTGTAGTGCCCGTGGCCTATAGATTGGCTTTACCTCCTAACCTATCAGGAGTTCATTTGGTATTTCATGTGTCCATGTTGAAGAGATATCATGGTGACAGAGATTACATCATTAAGTGGGACTCAATTGTGTTAGACAAGAACTTACAATTCGAAAAGGAACCGATTGCAATTCTTGATCGTGATGTGCGTAAGCTGAGGACCAAAGATATTAAGTCCATAAATGTTCAATGAAAGCATCGTCCAGTTGAGGAAGCTACTTGGGAAACCGAGAGGGACATGCGAGACAAGTATCCCCAATTGTTCGTCTTTAGGTACTACTCCATTCTTTCCTTAGCCTATTTTTTTCCTAAGTTTGTCATTCGGGGACAAGTGATGGGTATATTGTTATCTATTGTAATGACCGGTTTTCGTCGTTATAGAAAAGCCAACGGGGAAAATTTTTTGGGCCGAAAAACTTTTTCATAGTAACTTGGGATTTTCCAACCTAGTCCAGATTTGGAAGAAATCGGAGTCAGTATGGTCTAGAAAAATCTGGTAGCAATTGGGTGATTTACTTATGATTTCGATTACATGAGTAGGTAGCGAAGATGGTAAAGAATCCGTACGACTTTATGAAATTGAATTCAGGTGAGTAGAACTCCTCAAATTGATCTTGATGTGAATAGGTAGTTTATGAGTGTCGTTGGTTAAAGGTTTGTTGTGAAATGGGGTCTTGGAATTATTAAAATAGCTCACTATTTCGTGGAATCCACTGAGGCGAGATTTCTGCCGCAATGGCGGGGCCGTTGTAGCGGGCGAGTGCCGCCAGGACGGGGAAGACACGACTTAAAGTTGAAAATAAACCCCAAAAACGTTTTATTCTACAATTTTTGTTTTGGAGATCTAGGAGATGACCCCATATGAGTTCTTGACCTTGAGGCTAAAGGTAAGGTTTTAATTCTCCGAATCCATTTTTCGATCCGTAGAACATAATCTAATGGGTAATTATCAATGGGGGAGGGTTTTGATCTGAAATTTATGGTGGAAACAACCCTAATTGGGATATTGGGATTAAGGGTTTGATCTAGGGTTGATGGGATTGTTAGTAATTAGGATGATTAGTTATTGTTTATTGATTCTCGTGTTATAATTATTGTTTGTAGACCAAGAACAATCGGAACAAATCCAAAAAAGGGAAGAATCAAGTTTCTTAGGGGATTCAAGCTTGTTTCGAGGTAGGTGATGGTTGTGATTCTATGATTGTGTGATATATGTTTGTTCTTGCTTCATTATGATACATGTATGTATGCGAATGTTGATCACATAAATTGTAAATGAGGATATATTAATGATGAATGCCTTGAATCACTTTTTGATTGTATGATTATTGAGAATAAACTTGTGATTGTGATTGTGGCATGTTGAATGGATCGGATGTTGCATTCCGACATACTAACTTGGACTGGTTGCCACGTTACGACATAAATATGGGATCAGTTGCCACGTTCCGACATAAACATTGGATCGGATACCACGTACCAGTACACTAACTGTTTGAGTTTGGGTTCCATGAGTGGACCAATGACTTGTAGTAAATGTATATTGTTGAGAATGTGATAATCGATATTGTACATGTTTGGTATTTGCATGTTTATAATGTTGCATTTACTTATGTATGTTGCACTTAGCGGGATAGCTGCATGATCTACCAGTACACTGTGGTTGTGTACTGATACTGCATTTACTTTTTCTTTGTTGAGTAAAGGGCATCTTCAGGCCGCTATTGACAAACCTCGATTAGAAGAACAGTGATCGTTCGAATTCAAGGGTGAGCCAGTTCTTTCGGGCTTCCATGAGTTCTCTTTTGTTTAAGTCTACATTTTCAACTTAGAATTTCTAGTTAGTTATTAGTACATTAGTTTGGGTTGTACCCACTTTATTGTTTAGACTTATGGATCTTGTTAGAGTTTTGGTACGTTGACTTTTAGGTTCTAGGTATTAAATTCCACATTGTTAGTTCGTTGTTAGATCTTTTGGAAGTTTATGGGAACTTCAGTTTTTCCTAGCATTTAACTTGCTTCTGTAACTTAAATGCCTTAGTATTTTTATTAAAGTTTGTTAGCTAATTAGTATTAATGGTTCTCCCACCGGAGGGTTAGTGTGGGTGCCACTCACGATGGTGTGCGTCGTGACACTTGTTTTCTCCCAATTTTTTGCAGAACACCTCACTTTTTTTTGAGAAACATGCTCTAATGGTCTCACAAGCTTGGTCCAACCTGCTATAAAATTGCAATTATTGACATTACATATGTAAATGGACAGAAAATCCACAGTGTGCTATGGGAACGCAGAAACAAAAATAATAAGATCATAGAAACACGAAGAACATGAAAACCACCCCATAAAAGAGAATAGACTTAAAACATAGAAGTAGCATTGCAAATAAGTAGCATCACAAGGATACCCATTGATAAAATTCCAGGTACGTGGAATGAAAACACGAGCTTAAATCCTTAAACTGAGACTTGAAACTGTGGAACCCTAGTTCTTGCTCAGAAGGAACTTTGAATGTAAGAAACTTGATTTACTTGGTGTTAGGTGTGAATAAAGAGGTTTAGTCGATTAAATTTTCTTTAATCCCCTTTAGAATAGGCCAAAACGACATAGTATAGGAATTAAAAGAGTGAAAAAAAGACCAAAATGATCATGGGAGAAAATTGCTATTGGAAGCTGTCACGAAATCAATTGTGGTCCATGGATTGATCTATGGTCCATAGATATCTCCCGTGAAAATCAGGTCAATTTCTGATTCTCTAAAATTTGATCTACGAGACCTATCTACGGCTTGTGGTTCCACTTACATACTTTAGATAGTGTCCATAAAAGTCAGATCAAATATCAAGTTTTAGGACTTGATCTACGAGATCATATATGGAAGGGTTTTACTGTAACACCTCGGTATTTGAAAGAAGTAGAATTAGAAAGAACTATTTTGGAAAGAGTAAAATTGGAAATTTTGACAAGTTATGCTAAGTATGAGTTTTGGATCAACTTCAAACGACTATAACTTTTAGTACATGATGATTTAGGTGGCCCATAAGATATCAAATGAAAGGTATGGGAATCCTCTTTCCAACGCCACCAAGTTTGATAATTTTTGAGCTCATATGAGGGAGATATGCCTGTTTGAAGTCGGGCTATCCAGTTAAGGAAAGTTGCCCAAATTTAAGAGGGGTATTTTGGTCTTTTCCTTACCCAATCATATTAAAACAAAATTTGGTAATATTTAGGGGTCTAAACTGATTTGGTTTAGTTTTTCAAATCCTAAAATACGCTAGGTTTTTGAGAGAAGGTCAAGAAGAGTAAAGGAGAAAAGTCAAGCGTTCGTCAAGTTCTTCAGGATTTTGTTGTGGATTTCACCAAGGGTTTGATCCCTAAGATATATGTGAGTTCACATAGCGTTGGGTTCATCCAGCCACGTGCCAAGCATGATTAATTCAGCGTAATTTCATTCTTGAAAGTAAAGGATTTGAGTTCTTGATGAGTTTTATTGAAGTTTCTTTCATAATCTTGAATGTTGAGGTTTTGATGAGTTCTTGAGATAATCGTATGAGTTTTAAGGTTGTTTTTGGTTAGAAAACGAGTAAGGAAATTGGTCAAAATTTTTGGGAAGAGGGGTAGGGTGTCGCACCACAAGTCTGGTTCTGTAGGATGGGTCCTGGGGCGCCGTGCCACTCAGTGCGCCCCAACCTTCCTTCTATAGTTCAGGGTCTGGCGTCCTACGCCACTCAGTACGCCAGGGTCACCAAGTCCTATACCCTTTCTCACTTCTTTCTGTTTGAGTTCCCTCGAATCGTACCTATGTTTTCTAGTTGATTTTTACACTCTAAAGTATGTCTAAACATCGAGAGATCATCCATAACATGAGATCATAACCCTTGAATCCATAATTCAAATTCAAGGTAGAGCTAAGAGTCAAGTCTTGAGAGTTCTTTGAGTCTTTTCAAAAGTCTTTTACAAATGCTTTAAGCATTTTAAAGACTTAAGCATTAAGTTTAAGGAAGAGTAGAGCCGAGTTCATTTTCCTTAAAATGATATATGGGATCTAAGAATTCCCAAGTGTAAATGTTTTCACATTTAAGATGAGAGGAAACACCAATGTCCAAAAGAGTTTTCATGAGCAGTTTTAGTACCATCTCTTTTAAGAGAAAGATTTTGGGTAATAATTTCAAACCACAGAAAGAGTTATGTTTTTAAACATATGAGCTAGTTACATTTTGGGAGTAGTATTGAGCACTAATATGGGACGAGTTTAGATAACTCAAAGTCTCCATAAACATGTAGCCAACGTGGGTAGAAAGGGTCATACTTTTTAGATGATTCCTTAATGATTTTTAGCATAGACTAGTGGATCCACTTAGTAGCAGGTTCTATACACCAACAAAGTATAGGACAATTTTGGCAGCGTGGGCTAGACACTGTATCATCACATAGCTCATAGTGATGGTTGTCGGTTAGAGAAACTCCCACAGACTTATTTAGTATCATTATCAATACAAATAGAGTTTATATTGCATTTTCTAATACATTGATTTGTTATATATTGTTTAAAGCTTTTATTTTTCTTTATACTGCATCTTTATTTACTGCTTTATATTGAAATGAGTTGAGTAGAGTTGAGACGAGGTAAGTGTTTCTTTCAGTTCTAATTCAAGCTTATTTCTTGTTTTAGATTTTCCCTCACATGCTTGTACATTTCACGTACTGACGCCATTTAGTCTGCATTTTTTATGATGCAGATACAAGTAACTAGGATCATCATCCAGCGCTTCGTTGATCCTGTCGAGTTCCAAAGTCATTTGGTGGGCCTTCTTGCTTTCCGAAGGATCCCTTTTATCATGTTTTGTCATTTCAGTTGGTTAGAATGATCGGGCGTCTTGTCTCGGCATCCCTCATAGTATTAGCACCCACACTATCCATCAGGTGGGAGAACCACTACTACAACCAGACTAAGCAACTTAACGAAACTTAAGCATTTAAAGATGGAGAAGGAGGTTTAAAAAGCTGAATTACTATGGAGTTCCCATAGACTCTGAAAGTTTAAATAAACAGCTAAACATAACTGTTGTGGAAATTCAACCTCTCGAACCTAAAAATCATTGTACCAAAACTCTACTAATCAACAAGTCTAAGAAAAATGGGGTACATCCCGAAGCTAAACATACGAATAAGCCTAACTATGTAGTCTGAGTTCAAAAAGAATGGACTAAACAAATGGAGGATGCATGGCAGCTTGAAAGAACGGGCTCACTGTAACATTCCAAAAAATGGTAGACTAAACTAGAGCCTAACCTAAAACTAGTAGTCTAAGATAAAGCTTGACGTTAGGATTAGAGCCTAGAAAATACCTCCCCGTAACTTAAAAATTCATGTTTTAGAGTGAAAATGTCAAGGCCTAAACCCTAAGGACCAACCATGGGTCTTTGAGGAAAAGACCTAGAAGGCTGCCTGGGCAGTGACCCACGAGGGCAACCTACTCCTTGTAGGTCTACCCATGACCCGTAGGTGGGGGTTGTGGGTCAAGACCCAGCCATGGAACCACGGTTCACCAGAACGGGCCATGGTCCCACCCACGGTCGGTAGGTCCCAGTCGTGGGTCATGCCTGAAACTGCCGTTTGGAAGTAAAGGCTAGGGGTCTTTTTGGAATTTCCTTTTTAATTAATGGTTATGTGGTGTCATTTTAAGCTTATTTTAAACACCTATATAAGTATTTCCCACTTTAAATAACTCATCTAAGATCATAAATCATAAATCCCCAAATCAAAAATCAAATCCTCTAAAAAATCTTCTCTCTAGAACCCCAAAGAAGAAAATCAATCTAAGGCTTGAAAAAGGGATCTTTCTCACACGATTTTGTTGGAGTTCTTCATCTAAGGTGTGGTATTCCTTGATTCATGGTTAGATTTCATCCATGATGTCCTCGAACTCTCAATTTCAAAGTTGAAAAGTCTCCAAAACCTAGGGTTTTCACTCTAGGTCATGCATTCTTTCTAAAAATGTTTTCAATGATTTAATTATCTTATATTATGATCAAATTTCCATTTTATGATAAAATCTCCCATGAATCCATGAATTTCCCATGTAGTAACTATGAAATAGTACTTGTGGTAGTTTAGTTAGTTGAATCATGTCACCATCTATATCTAATGTAGTAATTCTAGATAAATTCGGTTGAATGTGACTTATATCCCTTGAAGGGAAAAACATGAGAATTAGCTATGTGTATGAGACTTGTGTGTATACAATTAGATTGCTTTGAGAGTAAAGTGCATATATTATAATATAATTCTTGTGTTGATTGGATGATTATCCTCATGTACACACTTAAGTATGAATAACATACAATGTGAAAGGGTTGTCACATATAGTGATTCTAAGGTTTGAAGACTAGTCTAAACTATTGAATCTAAGAGCTTTAACATGAGTTTGTTGGATTGAATGTCAAGACATTCTTCCATAATTGTCAATTTAAGTCAAGACTTAATATAAACTCAATGAGAATGATGCTTAGAACCGAGTGAATAGTTATATGAGATGGAAGCCCTCATGATAGCAGATGCCGGGTTTCTAGGAACAATCTCTTGGGATGGAAGCCCTCACGTTAATAGAGGCCGGGTTTTCTAGTAGCAATCCCCTTATCCCATATACTATGTGCCCAGATAGGTCTTTAGCTAGTGGATCCACCTAGGCTAATAGTATAGTTCTACCTTCGGAAAGTAGGACAACCCCTTTTCGGTGTGGGATAGACATCGGATTCCATGTTAGCTAACATGATCTATGTCGGTTGAGGCTATTCCCTATTATGGTAGTATGAACAAGATAGTTGAGTTATGAACTATAGTTACTCAAGAAGCTAAAGCTATACTTAGTATGGGTGGGATTATGGGATCTTATCTATGCATTGCACAAGTTTGCTTTAAGGGTATTTATGGTAAGTTTCTCTTATGACATGATGACTTATGAATTGTTTATGCTTATGACTTATGTTTCTACATTATCTTCGAAATCATGTTTTAACTTAGCAAATGGCATGCATTGAACTAAAATGTCCCTTCTTAGCATGATTTCACTATTTTTATGCATGGCTATCATACTTAGTGCATTTTTGTACTAACTCATATTTATTCTACATTTTTCTACAAAGTGTAGGTTCCGGTGTTTGAAGTGTTCTTCCTTTGATACAAGCTTGGATCGACTATTCTCTAAGCTTGTGGTGCGTTCTCATGGATCCGAGGACGAGTGATATCTTGTTGTTTCTCTCCTTTCATTGTATTAGACTTTTGGATTTCTATTGTAAGGGCTGTGACCCTATTTGAGAGTTCGATTGTAATAGATGGCTAAATGAGACTATGTCTAGACTTTCACTTTGCTTTTATGAAAAATTCTTAATACTTGAATTGTTCTTACTCTTTATTTTTCTTTACTTATGTGATGATATGCTAAGTGTCCTACATAGTGCCTTTTGGGGTGTTATATGCCATATTACGTCTAGGGGGGTACCCTTGCGTCGTGATAAACTTGGTATCAGAGAAAAATGTTTAGAATGATTCTAGGATGATGTCTCATAAGCCACGTCTAGTAGAGTCTTGTTCGTGAGTGTGAAGCACGCCACATTTATGAGTGAGAGGCAATAAAATGTTTAGGAAATTACACTTCTTTTATTATTCTTGAGTCGTGCCGTAGAGTTTAACTCTATAAAAGTCTCTTTCCTAATCCTTCTCTTGTATCTTTAGGAAATGAATATACGAAGGGCGAATGCTAAGAGGGTGGAAGAGGAGAATGTGAATCTGGGAGTTCCTCAAGGTAATCAAGTTCCTCTTCAAGGGAATCAAGCTCCGGTTGATCCCGTGACCGAAAAAGTGACCCAAGAAGAATTTAGAGCTATTATGCAAATGATAACTCAAACTATGACGGCCCAAGCTCAAGCCGTGACATCTCAAGCCCAAGCTATGATGACTCAAGCCAATACAGATGTTGGGCCCATGTGAACCATAATATGAATTCCGCGACTTCTAGGTTGAGATATTTTACAAGAATGAACCTCCCATGTTTCTTGGTTCCAAAGTGGGAGAAGGTCCTCAAGAATTTGTGGAAGAGGTTTACAAAATAATTGATGCCATGTGGGTTACTTTGGTAGAGAAAGGGGATCTAGCTGCTTACCAATGGAAGGGTCAAGGATGGTATACTCATTGGAAGAGGAATAGGCCGGTAGGAGTGGGTCCCATTGATTAAGAGGTGTTCAAGAAAGCATTCCTTGATAGGTTTTTTCCCCGAGAGAAGATGGAAGCCAATGTGGAAGAATTTATCAAACTTCGTCAAGGAGGTATGAGTGTTCAACAATATTTGCTAAACTTTAGCGAATTGTCCAAGTATGCTCTGACTATGGTGGCTGATCCTAGGGATGAGATGAATAGGTTTGTGACGGGTGTGTCTAGATTGGTAAGAAAAGAATGCCATTCGACAATGCTTCTTGATAACATGGATATATCTCGTCTCATGGTGTATGCTCAACAAATGGAGGATGAGAAACTCCAAGACAAGAATAGGGAGGTGAAGAGACCTAGAACTGGTGAAGGGAATTTCTCCAATGCTACGTCCGATGGGCAAGGTTGGCAAGGGTTCAAGCAAAGGTTCTCCAACCAAGGCTCCTCTAATGCTTCCCCAAGGGTCAACAATGATAGGGTGCATAACCCTAAACCTCAAGGAGGCACTAGTGGTAGTTCTTATGTTGCTAGGCCTAATTGTGCAAAATGTGGTAGAAAACGTGAAGGCAAATACTTAGTTGGCTCGGATGGGTGTGGAAAGAGTGGCCACAAGATGAGAGATTGCCCGGTACTCATGGCCAAGGGGAGAGAAGGAAATCAATATCCTCCAAGCGGTTCCAACTCCAATGCCCAAAAGCAAAACCACTTTTATGCTCTTCAATCCCGAGGTGACCAAGAGAGCTCCTTGGATGTGGTGACCGATATGTTGCAAGTCTTTTCTATTGATGTTTATGCTTTTCTAGAACCTGGTGCCACTTTGTCCTTTGTGACACCTTTTGTGGCTTTGAAGTTTGAATTACTCCCCGAAGTGTTAGTAGAGCCTTTTTCAGTTTCTACCCTAGTTGGTGACTCGGTAGTGGCAAAAAGAGTTTATAGAAGTTGTCCCATTTCCTTGTCCCATAGATTTACCTTGGTAGATTTGGTGGAGTTAGACATATTAGACTTTGATGTGATTTTGGGTATGGATTGGTTGCATGTATGTTATGCCTCTATTGATTGTAGGACTCGGGTGGTTAGGTTCCAATTCCCAAATGAACCTATCTTAGAGTGGAAAGGGGGAAATTCTATCCGTAGAGGTCTATCTGTTTCTTGCCTTAAAGCTAGGGTAATGATCTCCAAAGGATGCATTTACCATCTTGGTAGGGTGAGGGATTTCAGTCCTAAACCCCTTCTTTAGAGTTGGTTCCGGTAGTGAATGAGTTCCCAGAAGTTTTTCCTGATGATTTACCTGGTATTCCTCCTAAAAAGGAAATATATTTTGGTATTGACCTACTTCCAGATACACAACCTATATCTATTCCTCCTTATAGAATGGCTCTGGCGGAGTTAAAGGAGTTGAAAGATCAACTAGAGGATTTGCTAGACAAGGGTTTTATTCAACCAAGCATCTCTCCATGGGGTGCTCCGGTGTTGTTTTTTAGAAAGAAGGATAGGTCTGTTAGAATGTGCATTGATTATTGTCAATTGAATAAAGTGACCATCAATAATAAATATCCTCTTCCAAGGATAGATGACTTGTTTGACCAACTTCAAGGGGCTAGTTATTTCTCCAAGATAGATCTTTGTTCGGGTTATCACCAACTGAGGGTAAAAAGGGTTGATATTACCAAGATGGCCTTCTAAACAAGATATGACCACTATGAGTTCTTGGTTATGTCATTTGGGTTGAAAATTCCCCAGCGACATTTATGAACCTAATGAATAGAGTATTCTGGCAATATCTCAATACGTTTATGATAATGTTCATTGATGACATTTTGATCTATTCAAGGAGCTAAAATGAACATGTGGACCATTTGAGAATAGTATTGCAAGTCTTAAAGGACTATCAACTTTTTGCGAAGTTTAGTAAGTGCAAGTTTTGGTTAAGGTCCGTGACATTTCTTGGTCACATTGTGTCTAGTAGCGGTATTGAGGTAGATCTGTAGAAGGCATATGCGGTCAAGAGTTGGCCAAGACCTCTAACTCCTTCGGACATTAGAAGTTTCTTGGGTTTATCCGATTACTATAGGAGGTTTGTTGAGGGGTTTTCCTCAATTGCTTCTCCATTGACAGCTTTGACTCAAAAGAAGGTTAAGTTTGAGTGGTCGGAAGTTTGTGAGAAAAGCTTCCAAGAATTGAATGATAGACTAACTTCGGCGCCGGTGTTGACCTTACCGGAGGGTACCGATGGATTTGTTGTATATTGTGACACATCTAGAGTGGGGTTGGGATGTGTACTTATGCAACATGGTAAGGTGATTGCCTATGATTCGAGGAAATTGAAGGTCCACGAGAAGAACCATCTGACTCATGACCTTGAATTATCGGTAGTTGTCTTTGCCTTGAAAATTTGGAGACATTATCTTTATGAGGTGCATGTATATGTGTTCACCGACCACAATATTCTTCAATACATATTAATCCAAAAGGGCTTGAATCTCGACAAAGAAGGTGGTTAGAGTTGTTGAAGGACTTTGACATGAGTGGCCTTTATCACCCCGACAAAGCTAATGTGGTAGTGGATGCTCTTAGTAGATTGTCCATGGGTAGTATGGCTCACGTAGAAGATGAAAAGAAAGAATTGGTTCGTGATGTGCATAGGTTGACTCGGCTAGGTATTCAACTAGTGGATTCCACCAAGGGTTGTTTCACGGTTCATAATGGCTTCGAATCGTCCTTTGTGATAGATGTAAAGTCTGAGAAAGACCTTGATCCAATATTAGTTGAGTTGAAAGAGTCGGTACTTAAAAAGTCTGTAGAGGCTTTCTCCCAAGGGGGAGATTGGGTGCTTAGGTACCAAGGTAGATTGTGAGTCCAAATGTTGATGGTTTGAGGGAGCAAATTTTAAAGGAAGCTCATAGTTCTCAGTATTCTATTCATCCGGGAGCCACCAAGATGTACCGTGATTTACGGGAAGTTTATTGGTGGAATGTAATAAAAAGGATATTGCGGGATTTGTAGACAAATTTCCGAATTGTCAACAGTTCAAGGTTGAGAATCAAAGGTCGGGAGGCTCATTGCAAGATATACCAATTCCCACTTGGAAGTGGGAAGAGATTAATATGGATTTTATTGTGGATTTGCCTTGCACCCGAAGGCAACATGATTCTATTTGGCTCATTATAGATAGGATGACAAAATCAACCCACTTCATTCCCGTTAAGGTTTCGTTTTCAGTGGAAGACTATGACAAGTTGTATATAAAAGAGACAATAAAGTTGCATGGGGTTTCTTTATCTATTATTTCGGATCGGGATCTTCAATTTACTTCACACTTTTGGAAGTCATTCCAAAAAGAGCTTGGTACTAAGGTTAGGCTTAGCACGACTTATTATCCCCAAACCGATGGCTAAGCGGAACGTACCATTCAAACATTAGAGTATATGTTGAGGGCATGTGTCATAGATTTCAAGGGTAATTGGGATAACCACTTGCCATTAATAGAGTTTGCCTACAATAATAGCTAACACTCAAGTATTGCTATGGATCCTTTTAAAGCCTTGTATGGTAGGAGATGTAGGTCGCCGATTGGTTGGTTTGAGGTAGGTGATATTGCTTTTGTTGGTCTCGATTTGGTTTATGACGCTATTGAGAAAGTCCGACTAATTAGAGAGAGGTTGAGGATGGCACAAAGTAGACAAAAGTCTTATGCCGATGTTAGAAGGAAGGATCTAGAATTCAAAGTTAATGATTGGTTTTATCTAAAAATCTCACCTATGAAAGGTGTGATGAGATTTGGCAAGAAAGAGAAACTAAGTCCCTGGTATGTTGGCCCATATAAAATTTTGAAGCGTATTGTGAAAGTTGCCTATGAGTTAGACTTTCCAAATGAGTTGGCCCTAGTTTACCTGGTATTTCATGTTTCTATGCTTAAAAAGTGTATTTGTAATATCTTGCTAATTGAAAGAACTAGAAAGAGTTAGAATTGGAAATAGTCATTTTAGGAAAGAATGAAAAATCTGGAAATTTGTTAAGGTATGTTAAGTTTGGGTTTTTGGTCCACCTAAAATGACCATAACTCCGAGCTCAGTATGTTTTAGGTGTACTTATAGATACCGTAGGAAACATCTTGGAATTATATTTCCAACGCTGCCAAGTTTGCGCGATTCCGAGTTCATATGAGTGAGATATGACCATTTGAAGTTGGGCTGTTTGGGTAAGGAAAGTCTAATCCGAATTTTGGAAGGGTAGTTTGGTCGCTTCCTTGCGAAATTATTTTATTTCGTTTTTAGGGGTTTATTTGGGGTCTAATCAGATTCATATTAGTTTAGTAAATTGGAAATTCACGCTAGGGTTTTAGAGAGAACAACTCAATAGAGAAGAGAAGAGGAAAAATCAAGATTCGTCGTCTTTGTAAGGAATTGATTACGGATTTCGTCAAGGATTTGATAGTGCGAGGTATGTGAGATTTTCATAATGTTGGGTTTGTTCACCCATGTGCCAAACATGTTTTATTCATTGTATTTTCGTCCAAAAAAGATTGGAAGTTTGAATGTCCTTGATGGGTGTTCTTGAATTGCTTTCGTTCTTGAATTTGGGTTGAGATTGGGGAATTCTTGAGAGTTAATGTCGATTATTTTGAGTTGCTTTGAGTTAGATTCTTGTGTATATGTTTTGGGTACTTGAATCTAAGGACATTTTGAGAAAAAGAATCGGAATTAATTGATTTAAGATCAGAAAACGAGTTGAAAAGTTCATCGGGTTTACCTGGGGAGGGGCTGGCGCTGCGCCCCCCCATAGTGCCAGGAAACCTGGGGCGGCGCGCCAGCAGTGCATCAATTTGGAGCCACAATAATTTGGGGGCTGGCGCGGCGTGCAAGGAATGCGCCCAGGTTGTTTGTCCCCATCCATTTTTCGTCGTTTAGCCTGTTTAAGTCCTTCTAAAGTGCACTAACACTTCGTATTGATTCTAACTACTCTAAATGACTTCTAAACACTTAGAAATCATTCACAAAATTGAATCATAACTTTGCATCCATAAATACAGAGTCAAGGAAAGTTAAGATCCAAGTCTAGAAAGTTCATAGAGTCTTTCCAAGAAGTCTTTTACAAGCGTTTTAACTTTGTTTTAAGACTTAAGTTTTGAGTTGAGTGAAGAGTATATCTTGAAGTTCATTTCTTCAAAAGAGTATATTGGGACTATGTAATCCCAAAGAGTAAAATGTTTTCACATTTAAACAAAAAAGGAAACACCGATTTCTAAAAGGGATTTTGAGTTAGTTTTCAGTTAAAAGAGTAAATGCTTTCAAATTAAGAAAGAGTGGAAACTTTGATTTCTAGGATAGCCTTTGAGCTAAGTTTTGAGCAATTATCTCAAATCACAGAAAGAAGTATGTTTTAAAACATAAGAGCTAGTATTATATTTTGGAAGTAGTATTGAGCACCGATATAGGGGAGAGTTTAGGCAACTCCCAGCCCCCACAAACCATGTAGTCATCATGGGTAGGAAAGGGTCATACTTTTTAGATGATTCCTTAGTGCTTTTTAGCATAGATTAGTGGATCCACTTAGTAGTTAGGTTCTATACCCTCGGCAAGGTATAGGACGACCCTGACAGCGTGAAGCAAAACACTGTATCATCACAATAGTTCTTACGTGATGGTTGTCGGGTAGAGAAACTCCCATAGCAGTATTTTGTATTTTTTTGTACATTTTAGAGTTTATATTGTATCATTTCATCCATACAAAGTTACTATTGTATTTCTAAATAGACAGTGTTGATATCCATGTTTTAAAAGCTTTTCTTTATATTGCACTTGTTTATTCTACTTTATATTGAAATAAGTACAGTTCAGTCAGTTGAGTTGTGACCAGGTTTGTTCTTCAGTTCCTTTCAAGCTTATGTCTTGTTTTTGAATTCCCCTCACATACTCGTACATTCAATGTACTGATGCTGGTTGGCCTGCATCTTATTATGATGCTGATACAGGTAACCAGGATTAGTATCTAGCGCTTCATTGATCCAGTTGAGCAATCAGTGTCTTGTGGTGAGCCTCCTTGCTCTTCGGAGGATCCCCTTTTTATTGCTGTCAGTATTTTAGTTCATTAGGATGTCGTGGGTATTATCCCGACATCTATCTCAATTTTTTAGAGGCTTCATAGACAGTGAAATGTTAGTTCTTTGTTCTTTTCATTTTCATTCTATTATGTTGAGACTTGAGTTTGCCTTATTGGCTAGATGACTTTTCCTTTATAACATTCTCGTTTATTACATAATTTTATCTTAGTTGAGTAAAAGTCTTCTGCTGAGTAAGTAAGCCAGGCCAAGGGTTCATTTGGGGCCAACAATGATTCTCGAGTGCCAGCCACATCCAAGGTGTAGGTTCGGGTCGTGACAAACTTGGTATCAGAGCACATAGTTCAAGAGTCCAAGGGATTCTATGAAGCCGTGTATGTAGAGTCCTAGTTATCAGTGTGAAGCACGCCACATCTATAATAAGGAGGCTGTAACATTTAGGAATTCCTTCACTTCTTTCATATTTATTTTGTGCGTTGGAGTTTATCTCTAAAAGGTTTCCTTGTAACTCGTTCTTACGTGTGTCTTTCAGATCATGCCTCCATGAAGAGCTGTTCGAGGTCGTCCCGCTAGGAGATATATGGAACCATAAAAACAAGGGGTACCTAATGCACCATGAGTGCAACCCCAATGAGAGGTCATCAATGTTGAATTCTGTGAAGCTATTCAAATGTTAGGTCATGCTGTGACCAATCAAGTTGGATAGAGAGGGAATTGTCAGGAAGTGGATGATACTTCGAGGATCCACGAGTTCTTAAGGATGAATCCACCAAGCTTCACAGTTTCTAGTGTTACTGAGGATCGATATAATTTTGTTGAAGAGCTTTTGAAGGTTTACAAAATCATGCTTGTTGCTGATACTGAGAGGGTGGAACTAGTTGCATACCAAATGAAAGGTGTTGCTGGGATATGGTTCGACCAATGGAAGAAGAACCGAGTTGAGGGAGCACCACCTGCGAGTTGGGCTTGTTTTGAGGAGGCCTTCTTGGGGTGTTTCTTCCCCTGAGAACTTAAAGAGGCTAAGGTACGAGAGTTCCTCACACTTAAGCAGGATTTTCTGAGCGTTCACGAGTATAGTCTGAGGTTCACACAACTTTCCCGCTATGCTCCGGAGATGGTTGCTGACATGAGGAGCAGAATGAGTTTATTTGTTGCTGGGTTGTCTCGTCTGTCAAGTAAGGAAGGCAAAGCAGATTTGCTGATACTGATGATCCATGTGCAACAAGTTGAGGAGGACAAACTAAGGGATATAGAAGAGCTTAAGAATAAGAGAGCTAACAAAGGGAATGAGTCCGGGCAGCAGAAGAGTAATGCCAACCGGTCATCTTTCCAACAGAAACAGAAGGGACCTGCTCCATCATCTGCTAGTGTCCTGCACCAATGAACAAAAGTGAGTACAATAGTTAGAATTTTAGAGCCAAAACTACCTATTCTCAGGGTAGTATGGCACAGAGGGGTAGTAAGCCTCCTGCATGTGCTAAGTATGGTAGGAACCACTCAGAGATGTGTCGTGATGGCTCCACTGGTTGTTTTAAGTGTGGCCAGAAAGGTCATTTCATGCGAGAATGACCAAAGAACAAACAGGGTAATAATAATAGGGGTAATAGAGCCCAGTCTTCTTTAGTTGCTCCACCAGAAAGAGCTGCACCTAGAGGGGCTACTTCCGGTACTGACGGAGGAGCAAACCGCCTATATGCTATCATTAGTCGCCAAGAGCAAAATGACTCGCCATATGTTGTCACTGGTATGATCCAAGTCTTTAACTTTAATGTTTATACTTTGCTAGACCCAGGAGCGATTTTATCCTTTGTAACTCCATATGTTGCGATGAATTTTAATGTTATTCTCGAGTAACTTAGTGAACCCTTCAGTGTTTCTACACCTGTTAGTGAGTCTATTCTAGCAGAAAGAGTCTATTGTGATTGTCCCATTTCCGTCAATCACAAGAGTACCATGGCTGATTTAGTTGAGTTAGACATGGTAGATTTTGAAGTAATTCTTGGTATGCACTGGCCTCATGCCTATTATGCTTCCATTGATTGTAGAACTTGAATTGTTAGGTTACAAATTCCTAATAAGCTAGTTATAAAGTGGAGTACCAGTTCATCAGTGCCTGAGGGTCGTTTCATTTTGTACCAAGGCAAGAAAGTTAGTTTCTAAGGGGTGTGTCTATCACTTAGTCCGAGTTAATGACTCTAGTGTTGAGATACCTCTTATTCAGAAGTTCCAGTAGTAAAAAAGTTTCCAAAAGCTTTTCCAGATGATCTTCCCGGAGTCCCTTCTAAGAGACTGATAGACTTCGGTAAAGACCTTCTGCCAGATACTCGTCCTATATCTATTCCACAATATAGAATGGCACCCGTAGAGTTGAAAGAGCTAAAAGAACAGTTGAAAGATCTCTTTGATAAGGGCTTTATTCGACCAACTGTCTCACCTTGGGGCGCTCTTGTCTTATTTGTGAGGAAGAAGGATGGTTCCCTTAGGATGTGTATAGATTACCGTCAGTTGAACAAGGTTACCATCATGAACAAGTACCCTCTTCCAAGAATTGATGATCTTTTCGATCAACTTTAGGGTGCTACCTATTTCTCTAAGATAGACCTCAGATCTGGCTACCATCAATTAAGGGTAAGGGAATGTGATATTCCAAAGACAACATTCAGGACCCGTTATGGTCATTATGAATTTCTGGTCATGTCGTTCGGTTTAACTAATGAACCTACAACGTTCATGGACCTCAANGAGAGAGATAGACTTCGGTAAAGACCTTCTGCCAGATACTCGTCCTATATCTATTCCGCAATATAGAATGGCACCCGTAGAGTTGAAAGAGCTAAAAGAACAGTTGAAAGATCTCTTTGATAAGGGCTTTATTCGACCAAGTGTCTCACCTTGGGGCGCTCTTGTCTTATTTGTGAGGAACAAGGATGGTTCCCTTAGGATGTGTATAGATTACCGTCAGTTGAACAAGGTTACCATCAAGAACAAGTACCCTCTTCCAAGAATTGATGATCTTTTCGATCAACTTTAGGGTGCTACCTATTTCTCTAAGATAGACCTCAGATCTGGCTACCATCAATTAAGGGTAAGGGAATGTGATATTCCAAAGACAACATTCAGGACCCGTTATGGTCATTATGAATTTCTGGTCATGTCGTTCGGTTTAACTAATGAACCTACAACGTTCATGGACCTCAAGAATAGAGTATTCAAGCTTTATTTAGATATGTTTGTTATAGTATTCCTTGATGACTTCTATTCAAGGAATGAGGATGATCATGCTAGTCATCTCAGAATAGTTCTCCAAACTCTAAAATATAAGGAGTTATATGCTAAGTTCTTTAAATGTGAGTTTTGTCTTGAGTCTGTGGCATTCTTGGGTCACATAGTTTCCATTGATGGAATTAAAGTTGATACCCAGAAAGTAGAGGTAGTACAGAATTGGCCTAGACCCACATCTCCAACTGATATTGGGAGTTTTTTGGGATTAACTGGCTACTATAGAAGGTTCGCAGAGGGGTTCTCATCTATTTCATCCCCTTTGACCAAGTTGACTCAGAAAACAATGAAGTTTCAATGGTCTGAAACTTATGAGAAAAGCTTCCAAGAATTGAAAAAGAGGTTGACTACTATCCCAGTATTGACCTTACCAGATGGAACGCAAGGCTTTGTTGTATATTGTGATATGTCTAGAGTGCGTTTGTGTTGTGTGTTAATGCAAAATGGCAAAGTTATAGCTTATGCCTCCAGACAGTTGAAAGTTCATGAGAAGAATTACCCAACCTATGATTTAGAATTGGTTGCCGTGGTTTTTGCTTCGAAAATATGGCGCTATTATCTATATGGTGTTCATGTGGATGTGTTCACCGATCACAAGAGTCTTCAGTATGTGTTTAGTCCAAAAGAGCTTATTTTTCAGACAAAGGAGGTGGTTAGAATTACTCAAGGATTATGACATGAGTATTCTTTATCACCCATGTAAGGATAATGTTGTTGCTGATGCTTTAAGCAGGTTGTCTATGGGTAGTACCACCCATGTTAAGGTAAAAAAGAGAGAGTTAGCGAAAGATGTGCATAGACTTGCATGATTAGGAGTTTGACTAATGGATTCCACAGAAGGAGGAGTAGTGGTGATAAATGGGGCTGAATCATTATTAGTGTCAGAAGTAAAAGAGAAGCAAGACCAAGATCCTATTTTGCTTGAATTGAAGGAAAATATTTATAAGCAAAAAGTAATGGCCTTTGAACAAGGGGGAGATGGTTTGTTGAGGTATCAAGACAGATAGTGTGTACGAAGGGTGGATGAACTCCAAGAGAGGATCATGGAGGAAGCTCATAGCTCCAAATATTCTATCCATCCGGGTTCCACAAAGATGTACCGTGACTTGAGAAAAGTCTATTGGTAGAATAGTATGAAGAAGGGCATTGTAGAGTTTGTTGCTAAGTGCCCGAATTGCCAACAAATTAAAGTAGAGCACCAAAGGCCTGGTGGTATGGCTCAAAATATAGAACTTCTGGAATGGAAATGGGAGATGATTAATATTGATTTCATCACAGGTTTACCAAGGTCTCGCAGGCAGGACGATTCCATTTGGGTGATTGGGGATCGAATGATCAAATCAGCCCAAGTTTTACCGGTAAAGACTACCCACACAACAAAAGATTATGCTAACTTGTATATTCAAGAGGTGGTAAGACTTCATGGGGTTCAGGTCTCCCTTATTTTAGATAGAGGTGCCCAATTTACTGCACAATTTTGGAAGTCATTCCAAAAAGGCTTGGGTTCAAAGGTGAACTTAAGCACTGCTTTTCATCCTAAGATAGATGGTCAAGCGGAGTGCACTGTTCAGACTTTAGAAGATATATTGATGTCCTGTGTGATTGATTTCAAGGGGAATTGGGATGATCACTTACCTCTAATTGAGTTTGCGTATAACAATAGTTACCATTCTAGCATCTAGATGGCTCCTTATGAAGCTCTTTATGGGAGAAGATGTAGATCTCTTATTGGATGGTTTGAAGTTGGTGAAGATGGGTTGATAGGACCAAACTTGGTTCATCAAGCTATGGAAGAGGTGAAAGTTATTCAAGAGAGGTAGAAAACAGCACAGAGTTGTCAGAAATCCTACACCGATGTTAGGAGAAGGGAGTTAGAGTTTGAAGTAGATGATTGGGTATACTTGAAAGTTTCACCCATGAAGGGTGTTATGATATTTGGTAAGAATGAAAAGCTTAGTCCCCGGTATATTGGCCCTTATAGAATATCCAAAAGGGTTGGTAGTGTAGCTTATAAGTTAGAGATACCCCAAGAGTTAGCAGCGGTTCATTCGGTATTTCACATCTCCATGTTGAAAAAGTGTATGAGAGATCCTTCACTTATCATACCAACTAAAGATATTGGTATCAAGGATAGCTTGTCTTATGAGGAGATCCTTGTTCAGATTCTGGATCGTCAAGTGCGAAAGTTGAGGACCAAGGAAGTAGCATCAGTCAAAGTTTTTTGGAGAAATCAGTTTGTTGAGGAAGTTACTTGGGAAGCAAAGGAGGATATGAAGAAGAGATATCCACATCTCTTTGAGCCAAGAGAAATTCTAGATCAAGGTACTAGTTTTCTTCTTAGTACTCTTTAATTTATAAGTTGGCATGTTGTATTTGCATTTCTTGTTGGGCGTTTGAGCTGAATGTTAGATATTACACCCTTAGCCTAGTAAGAGTAATCTCATTGGAGGACGAATGTTCCCAAGGGGGAGATATTGTAACATCTCGCTAATTGAAAGAACTAGAAAGAGTTAGAATTGGAAATAGTCATTTTAGGAAAGAATGAAAAATCTGGAAATTTGATATGTTAAGTTTGGGTTTTTGGTTAACTTAAAACAACCATAATTCCTAGCTCAAGATGAGTTAAGTGTGCTCCAGATACCGTAGGAAATATCTTGGAATTATCTTTCCAACACCACCAAGTTTGCAAGATTCTGAGTTTGTATGAGTGATATATGCCCATTTGAAGTTGGGCTATTTGGATAAGGAAAGTCTAATCTGGATTTTGGAAGGGTAGTTGGTCTTTTCCTAAACGAATTATTTTATTTCATTTTTAGGGGTTTATTTGGGGTCTAATCAGATTTATATCAATTTAGTCAATTGGAAATTTATGCGAGGGTTTTAGAGAGAAGAACTCAAGAGAGAAGAGAAGAGGAAAAATCAAGATTCGTCGTCTCTGTAAGGAATTGATTGCGGATTTTGTCAAGGATTTGATCCTATGAGGTATGTGAGATTTTCATAACGTTGGTTTCATTCACCCATGTGCCAAGCATGTTTAATTTAGTGTATTTTCGTCCTAATAAGATTGGAAGTTTTAATATTCTTGATGGGTGTTCTTGAATTGCTTTTGTTCTTGAATTTGGGTTGAGATTGGAGAATTCTTCCGAGTTAATGTTGATTATTTAGAGTTGCTTTGAGTTAAATCCTTGTGTTTATGTTTTGGGTACCTAAATCTAAGGAGATTTTGAGAAAAAAAATTGAAACTAATCGATTTAAGATCATAAAATGAGTTGAAAAGTTCATCGGGTTTACCTCGGGAGGGACTGGCGCGGTGCCCCCCCATAGCGCCAGGAAGCCTGGGGCGGCACAGAAGCAGTTCGCCATTTTGGAGCTCCAGTAATTCGGGGGCTGGAGCGGCGCGCTAGGAACGCCCCCAGGTCGTCTGTCCCCATCTGTTTTTCATCATTTAGCCCGTTTAAGTCCTTCTAAAGTGCACGAACACTTCCTATTGATTCTAACTACTCTAAATAACTTCCAAACACTTAGAAATCATTCATAAACTTGAATCATAACCTTGAATCCATAAATTCAAATTCAAAGAAAGTTAAGAGCCAAGTCTAGAAAGTTCATACGGTCTTTCCAAGAAGTCTTTTACAAACGTTTTAATTTTATTTTAATACTTAAGTTTTGAGTTGAGTAAAGAGTAAAGCTTGAAGTTAATTTATTCAAAAGAGTATATTGGGACTATGTAATCCCAAAGAGTAAAATGTTTTCACATTTAAACAAGAAAGGAAACACCGATTTCCAAAAGAGCCTTTGAGCTAGTTTTCAGTTGAAATAGTAAATGCTTTCAAATATGGCGAGAAAGGAAACTTTGATTTCAAAGATAGCCTTTGAGCTAAGTTTTGAGCAATTATCTCAAACCACAGAAAGAATTATGTTTTTAAACATAAGAGCTAGTATTATATTTTGGGAGTAGTATTGAGCATCGATATGGGGGAGAGTTCAGACAACTCCCAGCCCCCATAAACCATGTAGCCATCATGGGTAGAAAAGGGTCATACTTTTTAGATGATTCCTTAGTGCTTTTTAGCATAGACTAGTGGATCCACTTAGTAGTCAGGTTCTATACCCTCGACAACGTATAAGATGGCTTGGCAGTGTGAGGCAAAACACTGTATCATCATAATAGCTCTTATGTGATGGTTATCAGTTAGAGAAACTCCCATAGCAGTATTTTGTATTTTTATATACATTTCAGAGTTTATATTGCATCTTTGCATACATATAGAGTTATTATTGTATTTTAGTGTTGATATCCATGTTTAAAAGCTTTTCTTTATATTGCACTTGTTTATTCTACTTTATATTGAAATGAGTACAGTTTAGTCAGTTGAGTTGAGACTAGGTTTGTTCTTCAATTCCTTTCAAGCTTATGTCTTGTTTTTGAAATTCCTCTCGCATACTCGTACATTCAATGTACTAATGCCAGTTGGCCTGCATCTTATTATGATGCAGATACAGGTAACCATGATCAACTTCCAACGCTTCGTTGATCCATTTGAGCATTCAGAGTCTTGTGGTGAGCCTTCTTACTTTCTGGAGGATCCCTTTTTTATTGCTTTCAGTATTTTAGTTCATTAGCATGGCGTGGGTATTGTCCCGGCATCCATCTAAGTTGTTTAGAGGCTTCATAGACAGTCAAATGTTAGTTCTTTATTTTTTTCATTTTCATTCTATTATGTTGAGAATTGAGTTTACCTTATTGGCCAGATGAATGTTCCTTTATAACATTCTAGTTTATTACATAGATTTATCTTTGTTGAGTAAAAGTCTTCCGCTGAGTAAGTAAGCTATGCCAAGGGTTTACTTGGGTACAAGAATGGTTGTCGAGTGCCAGCCACGTCCAGGGTGTAGGCTTGGGGCGTGACAGTATTGGGGACTCGGTATCCATTATTCCTCTAGAAGGGTTAGGAGTTGGTGAAAGCCTTTCCTATGAGGAGGTTCCGGTAGAGATCCTTGATCTGCAAGTCAAGAGATTGAGAACCAAGGAAGTAGCTTCCTTGAAGGTTTTGTGGAGAAATCATTTGTTGAGGTTGCTACTTCGGAGGCCGAGGCCGATATGAAGTACCGATACGCTCATCTTTTTCCTTCTACTCCTATTCAAGCTCGAGGTAAGTAGTTCCTCTTGAGTTTAGTGTTTTGGGAAGTCATGTATGTTATATGAGTTTTTCCATGATTTTCTTATGTTATGCATGTTCTTGATGAAATTCATGTTTATTATGAAAATGAGTTTCCATGATTTATGTTCCTCATTTTGTTGTGCATTTAGTATGAGTTACCTATTTGACATTATGAGATGTGTTGATGAACATGCTTTAGTATGCTTTTGAGAGTATTGGCATATTGACTCCATGATGTTGTGTTGAGCATTATTTTAGTTGGAGAAAGTAGTTCCTCCTATGAATATGAGAAATATTGAGTTTCATGCATATTGGGTTGTTAGATGTATATCCTACTCCCTTGTATTGCATTGGTTATGTTTTGAGATGGAGTTGATGTTTCCTCCTTTGTGATGATTCATGCATTATGGGCTGCTAGTCATGTTACCATCTATATCTAATGTAGCAATTCTAGTTAGATTTGGTTGAATGTGACTTATATCCCTTGAAGGGAAAAACATGACAATTAGCTATGTGTATGAGACTTGTGTGTATATAATTAGATTGCTTTGATAGTAAAGTGCATATATTATAATCTAATTCTTGTGTTGATTGGATGATTATCCTTATGTACACACTTAGGTACAATGTGAAAGGTTTGTCACATTTAGTGATTCTAAGGTTTGAAGACTAGTCTCACCTATTGAATCTAAGAGCTTTAGCATGAGTTTGTTGGATTGAATATCAAGACATTCTTTCATAATTGTCAATATAAGTCAAGATTTAATATAAACTCAATGGGAATGATGCTTAGAACTGAGTGGATAGTGATATGAGATGGAAGCCCTCACGATAGTAGAGTCCAGGTTTCTAGGAACAATCTCTTGGGATGGAAGCCCTCACGTTAGTAGAGGCCGGGTTTTCTAGTAGCAATCCCCTTATCCCATAAACTATGTGCCCACATAGGTCTTTAGCTATTGGATCCACCTAGGGTAATAGTATAGTTCTACCTTCGGAAAGTAGGACAACCCCTTTTCGGTGTGGGTTACACACCGGATTCCATGTTAGCCCACATGGTCTATGTCGGTTGAGGCTATTCCCTAATATGGTAGTATGAACAAGATAGTTGAGTTATGAACTATAGTTACTCAAGAAGCTATACTTGGTATGGGTGGGATTATGGGATCTTATCTATGCATTGCACAAGTATGCTTTAAGGGTATTTATGGTAAGTTTATGTTATGACATGATGACTTATGAATTGTTTATGCTTATGACTTATGTTTCTACATTATCTTCTAAATCATGTTTTTACTTAGCAAATGGCATGCATTGAACTAAAATGTCCCTTTTTATCATTATTTCACTATTTTTATGCATGGCTATCATACTTAGTACATTTTTGTACTAACCTATATTTCTTCTACAATTTTCTACAAAGTGTAGGTCCCGGTGTTTGAAGTGTTCTTCCTTTGATACAAGCTTGGATCGACAATTCTCTAAGCTTGTGGTGAGTCCTCATGCATCCAAGGACGAGTGATATCTTGTTGTTTCTTTCCTTTCATTGTATTAGACTTTCAGATTTCTATTGCAAGGGTTGTGACGCTATTTGAGACTTCGATTGTAATAGATGGCTAAATGAGATTATGTCTAGACTTTCGCTTTGCTTTTATGAAAATTTCTTAAGATTTGAATTGTTTTTACTCTTTATTGTTCTTTACTTATGTGATGATATGATAAGTGGCTTACATAGTGCCTTTAGGGGTGTTATTTGCCATGTTATGTCTACGGGGTACCCTTGGGTCGTGAAACTCACCCTCGAATCCGGTATTGGTCAATGATCCCCAAGATGAGGTCTATCTGTAGCCGCCTGAATATGCCCTGTACTCAATGAAGAACGAGCAAGTGCAATATTATTACACAAACCACAGTGTACTAGTAGTATCACACGGCTACTATAGTAAGCGGAACATAAGCAAGTAATTACAACATAGTAAACACATATATACAAAATGCATAATTCAATTATCAATTTAGGAGCAACATACAATTTTCCAATATCAATGATAGACATATATGAATATAATAATCACAACTGGTCCTCTCATGGTACCACACCCAAACTGTTAGTGTGTCGAAACGTGACACTCGATCCAATGTACATGTATCAGAACGTGACACTCGGTCCAAGATATGTGTTGGAACGTAACACCCGATCCAATATGTGTTAGAACATGACACCCAGTCCAGTTAGTACAACCACAGTCACAATCACACCCATAATGAATAGTACACACAGACACACAACCAAGTAACATGTTCATGACATGCAATTGTTTGCACATATTCATTTCATTATATTTGATTCACATTTCCTTATTCACATACATGCATGCATACAATTAAGAAATTAACCGGCATATATCACACAACAAGAAATTGAACCATCACCTACCTGGAAACTAAGCCTGAATACTCCTAAGACACTTGAGCCTTCCCTTTCCGGATTCTTTCAGCTTGTTCTTGGTCTAAAATAGTTAAGTAATGCAAGGATCAATAAACAAGGCCTAATTACATAGATTATAACAACAATATCAACCCAAGGCCAAACCCAAGATACTAATGTTCAATTAGGGCTTTTCCCATTAACTTCAGGACAAAACCCTCCCCCAACAATAATTACCCAAGATTCTAAGTTCTAAAGATCGAAATACGGGTTAGGGGAGTAATTGTCTTACCTTTAGCTTTAGAATTTGTGGAAATCTGACAAGAAACTGTCCTAGGTTGTCCCGTAGCTCTCAAGAATGATGTTTTGTAGAAAATAACATTTTTGGGGGTTATTCCCGATTTAAGTCGTGACTGTCCCGCCATAACAGACCCCAACCCACCACAGCGGCCCCGCTCTAGTGGGATTAATCCAGCCCTAGCAGCTTGCACGGAGACAGAAACTCAGAATTTGAGTTCCAAGCTCCTATTTCGTAACACACATTCAACCCTTGATGTTCTAAAACTTCCCTTTCACGCTTAGATCAGTTTCAGGAGTTCTACCCGCCTGAATGCGATTCCGTAAAGCTGTACAGACTCCTTAAAGTCTTGAATATCCACTCATGTGATCAAATTCATAATTAAATCCCTCATCGATTTCCAGATTTCCCTAGACCTTAATTGACTCAGATTTAATCCAAGTTTGGCCTAGGCTAGAAATTTCGAAGTTACTACCCAGAAGTTTTCTGGCCCAAATTCCTTCCCCATTGACATTTACATAATGACGGAAACAGATCATTACAATAGATACAAATTTACCCATCACTCATCCGCGAGTGATAAACTAGGAAAAACTGGCTAAGGCAAGAATAGAGTAATACCTAAATCATCGAATGACTGGGGATACTTGTCCCGCATGTCCTTCTTGATTTCCCAAGTAGCTTCTTCAACCAGACGATGCTTCCATTGAACTTTCACGGACTTTATCTCTTTGGTCCTCAACTTTTGGATATCGCGATCAAGAATTCCAACCGGCTCCTCCTCATACTGAAGGTCCTTATCTAACAAAACTGTGTCCCACTTTATAATGTAATCTCCGTCCCCATGATACTTCCAACATGGACACATGAAAAGCTGGATGGACTCCAGATAGGCTAGATGGTAAAGCCAACCTATAAGCCACTGCCCTACATAATTAAGAATCTCATATGGTCCGATGTATCGAGGGCTAAACTTGCCCTTCTTGCCGAATCTCATCACCCCCTTTATGGGTGACACTTTTAGAAGAACTTGCTTACTAGCTTGAAATGTCATGTCCCTTGCCTTACAATCTGCATACTTTTTCTGTCGACTTTAGGCTGCTAGAAGCTTAGCTTGGATGCTTCCTACCTTATCCTGATCATCTTTCACCAAATCAACCCCCAAAGGTTTCATATCTCGAGCCTCAAACCACCCTATGGATGATCTATATCCCCTCCCAGAAAGTGCCTCAAACGGTGCCACGTCAATGCTGTAGTGGTAATTATTGCTATAGAAGAACTCACACAAAGGTAGGAACTTATCCCAATGCCCTCCAAAGTCAATCACACATGCCCTCAACATGTCCTCTAACACTTGAATGGTTCTCTTTGATTGTCTGTCCATCTATGAATGAAAGGTTGTGCTAAAAGTGAGTTGAGTGCCCAACTCATCATGAAATTTTCCCTAAAACTTGGATGTGAACTGCGTACCACGGTTCGAGATGATGGAAAGGGGATCCCTATGCAGCCTCATTATCTCATTCACATACACCTTAGCCAACTGTTGAGCATTATAATCTACTCTGAATGGAATGAAGTGGGCGTTCTTAGTCATTTTATTAAACACCACCCAAATGGAATCAAAGTTTCACAAGGCCTTGGGATGACCAACCACAAAATCCATAGCTATCTTTTCCCACTTCCATTTAGGGATTGGTATTCGCTGAAGCAAACCTGCAAGCCTTTGGTGCTTATACATTACCTGTTGGCAGTTTTGGCACTTAGCCACAAACTCAACTATGTCTTTTTTCATGCCAGGTAACCAATAAAGTCGTTCCAAATCTCGGTACATCTTGGTCACACTCAGATGAATGGAATACCACGAACCATGGGATTCTGTCAACATCTTCTGAATCAAGTCAACACTCGGGGAACACAAATTATTCGCTAAAAAATGAGCACACTACCCACATCAAGAGCCACATCTTGTGCCTTGCCAGACACTATCTTCTTTCTGAGCTCATTCAAATTATCATCCTCAACCTGCTTGGCCTTGATCTCCTCAATGAATGTTGGCCTAACCTTAATGTTGGCTAACACCCCACCTTTTTCTGAGATGCCCAACTGCATGAACTTAGACTCCAAGGTTTGAATCTCCGTGGCAAAAGGTTGCTTGGACACACCCAAGCAAGTTATTCTATCCATACTCACCGTCTTATGACTTAATGCGTCTGCCACCATGTTAGCCTTACCTAGATGATCCTGGATGGTAACATCATAATCCTTGAGTAGCTCCATCCACCTTCGCTGTCTTAGATACAGGTCCTTCTGAGTGAATACATGTTGTATACTATGATGGTCAGTAAACACATCACACTTGACACCATAAAGGTAATGCCGCCAGATCTTGAGAGCAAACACTACCACTGCCAACTCTAAATCATGTGTCGTGTAGTTTCTCTTATGCACCTTTAACTGCCGCAATGCATAAGCTTTGACAGTCTTATCCTGCATCAATACAACACCCAAACTCGAATGTGAGGCATCACAATAAATAATGAAATCTTTACCTTTCACCGACAGTGCCAAAATAGGTTCGATGGTTAGAAGAGTCTTGAGATTTGGAAGCTCTCTTCACATTTGTCCGTCCACTCGAAAGGTACCTCCTTTTTGGTCAGTCTCGTCAAATGCATGGCGATAGAAGAAACGTTTTTCACAAACCGACGATAGTAGCTAGAGAGCTTCACAAAACTCCTAATTTCAGTCTCAGAGCTAGGCCAGACCCAATTCTTGACTGCTTCGATTTTTGAGGATCTATCATTACCCCCTTCCCTTGAAACCACATGCCCAAAAAAGGCAACTGAACTCAACCATAACTTATACTTAGAAAATTTGGCATACAACTTCTAGTTTCCAAGGACACCCAAAACAATACAAAGATGGTCGGCATGGTCTTCCTTACTCTTCGATCAAACAATAATGTCGTCTATAATGACAATAACAAAATAACACATAAATGGTTTGAACACACCATTCATCAAACTCATGAAGGCTGCAGGCGCATTGGTTAACCCAAATTACATCACTAGAAACTCATAGTGCCCATAGCAGGTCCTGAATGCCCTTTTTGGTACATCCTCAGGCCTAATTTTTAACTGATGGTAACCAGACCTCAGGTCAATTTTTGAGAAAACTGATGCACCCTGCAACTGGTTAAAGAGATCATCTATCCGAGGCAACATATACTTATTTCGAATGGTAACCCTATTCAATTGTCGATAGTCTATGCACATCCTTATACTACCATCCTTCTTCTTAACAAACAAGGTAGGAGCACCCCATGGGGAAGCACTAAGATGGATGAAACCTTTGTCAAGAAGTTCCTGGATTTGAGCTTTAAGCTCTCTCAATTCTGCCGAAGCCATACGATAAGAAGGAATGAAGTTGGGGCGAGTACCAGGTTCCAAGTCATGCATAAATCTATATCCCAATCCGAAGGCATACCAGGAAAATCAATAGGAAACACTTCCTTGAATACAAACACTACATGAATTGACTCAATAGAGGGAGATTCAACATAATATTCCAAATATGAGCCAAATACGCCAAACACCTCTGTCCCACTAATTTCCTAGCCCGCACAAAAGATATGACTTTAGTTGGATTAGGCTTGTACATCACCTCCCACTCTAACCTATTCCTATTCGGGATCTCTAGAGTTACCGACTTAGCATTAAAATTAAGCACACCATAATAAGGGGACAACTAAGTCATGCCAAAGATTATATCAAACTTAGTCATATCTAGAATAACCAAATCAGTCCAAGTCTGAAAACCCATAAACATAAAGGACAAGCACGATATACATGGGTGACTATGACATACTCTCCAACTGGGGTAGAAACATGGATGGGGGCATCAAGTATATCACAAACAACATCAAATCCCATGGCAAAGTGATGTGACACATGAATAAGTGGAAGCCCGATCAAACAAAATAGTAGCCATCCGGTGACAGACAAGAATAGTACATTTGATCACTGCATTAGACGTCTTAGCCTCGGTCTTGCCCGAAAAGGCATAAAATTGAGCCCTGTCATCTTGACGGGCAATCTCCTTGCCTGGCTACACTGTTCCTCTACCTACATTACCATTTCCCCGGCCTCCAAGGGCTCGCTGATTCCCTACTCCCCCACCTTATGGATGTCCTCTGCCATTACTACCATTGCTAGTGGTACCACTGCTCTGGTATGCTATTGCACTGGGTCAGACATGCGCAGATGGGGAAAATAGCTCCTTATATGTACAGGTTCCCCATAATTATAACAATTGCAGTTAAAAGATGGCCTGCTGCCAGCTGAAGGTGCGGCTTCCTGGCTATTATGAATAGAATTCTACTATAGAGATCCCGAGTAACCACCTGTAGAAGCGGGCATGGCTGAGTGAATTGGCTGGGCTGCAAGTGTCGGCCTACCTGAACCTCTGGAGTAGGAAACATGAAAGTTACTTGTGCTCTTGGGCATCTTAGACAAAGCCTTGGCCTGCCCATCACATCAAACTCCTTCAACTTTTTTCACAAAGTCTGTCACCTCATTAAAACTTTTACTTGCAAAGGTCATGTGAACAAACAATACATGTAATTCGGGGTTTAATCCCTTGACGAATAGACAAATCCCATCCTTCTCTGTAGTTATCAACATTGTAGCATATCTAGACAAGGCATGCAACTTAGCCTCATAAGCAAATACATTTATACCACCCTGCTCCAAGGACATGAACTCATCTTTCTTGCGATCCCTCAAAGTCCGGGGCACATACATATCCAGAAACAAAGCATAAAACTACGTCCAAGTGAGTGGGGCCAAGACTGGCGATCTACATTCCACATAGGCCCTCCACCACTACTTAGCCTCACCCTGTAGCTGGAAGGTCACAAACTCTACCCCATGTTCGTGTACAAGGTCGAACATGTGAAGCCTCTCGTAGCAATCTAGAATGAACTCATAGGCATTCCCAATCTCAGAACCAAGAAACACCGACGGTTTCACCTTCAGAAACTTAGTCAACATCTCATGCTCAGTTCCAGTCATCAGAGGTCCTAATAGGGACGACAAAAGGCATCAATACCTAATGCTCCACCACCTTGGGAACCATAACAACAATAGGGGGTTGACTGGAGGTTGAGTTGATTGCATTGTGGGAAGGACTCCAGGGCCGACCAACTGATACGCTCAAATTACACCTCCCTAAAGAAGCGTAAGCGATCGTTATCAAGTAAAGAACCCAACTTGGAGGTTGGGGTCGATCCCACGAGGAATATGGTCTAGACTTAAGTTCAGCTTACAATTATATTAGTTTAGTCAACGTACTTACGAAACATATATTTAAAAGGGGGGAGATTTGTGACACAAATTCTAAAAGTTATGTGAACAATTATTAAGAAAGATTCAAACTTTTGTTGTTATCAAGATGAGAGGGAAACTAGGATATACGTGTTCCCCATAAGCTCATAATGTGGTCATCCTAGTAATAGTAATCCCTTCCTAGTGTATTACATGCAAAGTGATAAGTTAGGTATATCTAATTCCTTGGTCTTGCAACTAGAGAATTTCACCCGGCACCTTTGTCCGGCTACGTGTGTATAATTTACTAACCCTTACTTTTACCTCATATTAGACATCACATCGATGTATGGCTTAGTTTTCACCCTCGCACCAATCGACATTAGACTATTAGATAGTATCACACTAATTATACGTTGATAATTCTTTTCTTATTAACTAACTCCTTGGTTCGGCAAATAGCAACAAGGTGAGTTCTAATGTGTGCACTCATTAAAAAGACTTCTAAACGAAAGAATTATCTATGCATGAAATAACACTATTCAAGAATTACTTAATTACTATTCATACTTTGTTAATCGCTCATGGTTCCCACAACCTTAGTTGTGGATTTAGTTACCCATAGTAGCAAGAACACAATTAATACTTTTAGATGAAGAAATTATGAACTTATGTAATGAGAAGAATAAATCCAGAATCTTAACTTGAATTTCGAAGTCAAAATCTTCAAAACAAACTTAGGAAATCAGGAATTGCTAAAATTACAAGTTAATCTCCCAACCCAAAAACTAGAACTAAAGTAATAAAGTCTAACCCCCAAAAATAAGTTTTACATGCCCTATATATAGAAAAAAAAGTCCTAACTAAAAAGGAAATGAAATAAGGAAATAATGTTTCAAGACGCGGTTTCAATCTACGACACTGACTTACGGACCGTGTAATTATCTATGGTCCGTAGGTCCCCTCTGTGGCTCAGGACTTAGGCAATTTTCCAATCTTCAAAATATCCACTTCTCTGACTCAATGGACGGATCACCAGTACAGACCGTGGATTGATCTATGGTCCGTGGATCCTCCTCCATAGCTCCATACTTAGAATCTTCAAAATAAGGTATTGGAACCCCCTATCTGAAGGATTTGACGGAACTGTAGTACGGCCCGTAGATCAATCTACGGTCCGTCGTTTGCAACCGTAGTTCCACACTTAGTCAAGAATTCCCTGATCTCCTTCAAGCCTTGCCTTCTCTTCTACGTCAACCATCTTCGGAGCGTGAATGGACCTATGGTCCATAGATCACCTCCGTAGATGACCTTTTCTGCACATCCTTCAGCTGTGTCTCCCAGTTTCCACGTCTGAACATATTTCCCGCAAACATGATAAAAATGCATTAAAACCAATACAAAATGGCCCTAGACACACACAAATCTTAAGTGAAATGTATTAAAAATATGGTAAACTCACGATATATCAACAACCTTAACTTAAATTCGTTGTTTGTCCTCAAGCGATGCACTAAGACTCTAAACGACACGCGTATAGAAGCAAGCATTCAAGCACAACCAATCACATGTCTCTCTATTCCGACTCTCTCTTCGAGTGTAAATCTTTTCTCTTAGACTCAACAAGCTAACTCATGTGGATAAAAATATGACAAAGATCAACCAATCAACACACAACATACACTGTTTTGCTATCACCAAGGTACCAACTTTTCGACAATGTAACTAGTGCCCTTTCTTCAAATGAAATCCCTTTTTCACACAATGGATATAATTTTGAGTACAAGGATTCATTTAACACTCACGCTCATAAGTGGTTTCAAGTACATTTAGTGCTCAATACCATAGGCTTGCCCTTATTTTCAGTGCTTAGACTGTCCAAACTAGTTGCTAGGATCACTATAGGACTTTCTTAGCTTGTAACGTAGGCTCAGGGTTAGGTGTTGTACATTTGGGTACTTTTTAGTGACTTTCTGCCCTCCTTGACATTACATTGGCTTTTTACCTCTTCCTTGACCTATTTTTGGCATCCTTCCATTTTAAGATCTTTCCCTTATTTCTTTGCAACATGGATGTGACTTTCGGCTTTTTGACTCTTATTTTTCACTTTCTTTTTCTTTTATTTCTTTTCACACTTTTCTTTTGCTTCTTTTGCACGAAGTCACATCCTCTTTCATACTTTTTCCTCTCTTTAACACGAAATTATTTTCATACCCTTTTTTCATTTGGTTTCCTTTTTCATAGCCACCCTCAACTTATGCATTTTGCATTAGTTGAGGTGCACAATGTCCGATGTCGGACCAGGGCCAAGATCAAGGTAACTTTTGGGCTTAGCCACCCTCAACTTAGGATTTTGGCCTAAGTCAAGGTGCACATGTCCAAGGAGGGACCGGGGCAAAGACAATGTTTTTAAGGGAAGGTGAGTTAGGTAAATCAAAAGAATTGGTCAATTTTAGGCTCAATTATTTGGAACAAAAGGGAATAATGCTATCATTTGGTTAGATCATTTTAGGCTTAGGTGGACTAATTTTAACAATGGCTTATGATCACTTCCTAACTTCTAGCCTAGATCGTCCTAGTAGGACCAACGGGGCAAGTTCTAGATTGGCACAAAACTGTCTGAACAAACAACCATTCTCACACACTCTTGGCACATATTTCATTATCAGATTACCCAGTTCAAGTTTTAGCTTAAGTTATGAAATCAAGCTGGTTCTTTATCATGTCTTACTCAGAGCCAACACATTTAACTCATTCTAGCCTACATATTTTAGCACATATCACATATTTTGGACGGGTATCATTTTTCTTCATTTTATTATGCCATCATGCTTTCATTCTTTCTCATGTTTCTACACATACAATCCTAACACATGCCGGTTCAACAGAAAGTAAACAGTCTCTTGGGGGAAAAGAACATAGGCAAGAAAACCCTAAGAGAGGATTATGAGTTGGGTTACTCAGACTTCACCCAATCACTCACAATCCATTTACCCACCCCCAACAAAAAATTAGTGCAATTGTCCCAAATGCAAACAAAAAAATAGTTAAAAGTAATGGATTGGATGAAGCAAACCTGTAACAAGCGGGTGGGTCCAGTTTCTCGAAGTCCACCGGAACAACACTTGGGCAACCCTCAGTGGTGCCCACATCATCTAGCATAGCACCCTCAGTAGTGCCATCAGTCACTCTAACCACACCATCAGTGGTGCTCACATCATCCCTCACAGCAGTTGAAACCTCTATAACAGGCACAAAACTCGATACCCCAGCAACTCTCTCACGCATCCTCTGCTGGCGCAACTCTTCATCTACTATATAAGCCTTTCTAGCTTGCTCATTCTTCTGGCGCTCCCGCTTCTTTTCTCGGGCCTCCTCAGTAGTGTCAGAAATACGACTGGAGCGGGATTTCTTTCCGCGAGCATAGGTGCACTCGGGCTATGTAGTGACCTCGCTAAATAGCGCATCAAGCATTGTATCATCAACCAATGTAGTAGGTGCAGACTTTGGCTCATTTGTGGGTGCGGCAAAAATAGTATCAATGTTAGACCGGAGACTGTCCAACTCGGTCCGGATGGAGGAAAGATCTGTGATGGGGGCTGGCAGTGCGAGTACTCTCAACTTGATGGCATCCATGCGCTTATGAATGGCTTGAACCTTCTGATCCATTATGGTCTCCATCCTCGGCTCGGACTCAGTAATAGACTTCTGCATCCATAGCTCCATATGATGAAGCAGTGTGGCCATCTTTGCCTCCAATTTCAAAACTCGGGCCAAGGGCACAACAACAGCTCTAGATGAGCTAGGGGCCCGACTATCAGCCTGAGATGGGGAACTCGGGGCATCATTAGTGTGGGCTGGAGGGGCAGGGTTATCACCCTGCATCTGCTCCACATCAACTGCTAAATCTGCCCCTAATGGTGCCACCTCAATCTGTGGGCCACGTCGTGGGGTTGCTATATTATTCGCATCTTGAATAAGGCTGATATCAAGTGTCCCATTCACTTGTACCAAGTTATCACAATGCCAAATAGGCACCTCAACATCCATGCACAACTGAAAAATCATACACGGGAAGGGTAGAGTAGTAGAGGTCTTGAAAGCCCTCTCATGAATCTCTTCCAATAGCATGCGAGCAAAGTTGATCTCGAGCCCCGCTACTAATGCCACAACCATAACCGCTCTATCCCTTGTAAGCGCATTATCAGCCATAGTGGGTGACACCCTATTCCGTACCAGTAACCAGAAGAACATTGCCACTAAATTTAAGGTGGCCTTCTGAATACCTAAATGTGGTGCGGTGACCCACTCCGCACGCTCTCCATCCACAGTGATGTACCTGGCCAGCCAAAGCAAGATAGCCTCCCTCTGTTCGGCATTACGCTGGAAGGCTCCACTCCTCACAATATCCCATATGTAGTCACATTCGGCTATGTTGAGTGCCCAAGTGTGATAAGGGTTAGGGCTGTAGAGGAATCAGCTGATGGTGGTCTATGATATGTCCACCGAAAAGCCTCAGACCAGAGTAGAAGTGAGAGGGTCTTGGGCTGTGGGATTGGACCTCTTATCGATAGACCCGCGGAGAGTGGCATCATAAGAGGCATAGAACTCCCACACAATCTCCTCGCTATAAGTCTTGGGGATTTAGCCATCCAATCACACTTTCGAAGCTGAAAAAGCCAGTGGATGTCGGGAATAGTGTGTGAACACCTTATGAGGACTCTGCGTTCTTCTGTGATCAGCCTAGCCATCTTCTCCTTTTCATTTAGCATCTTGGCATACTTGTAGATTTTCCATTGGCCCACCACTCACCACCGATTTGGCTCCTTATTCACCGGAGTAAGCTCGGTATTTGGTGGCACTGGCACCTCTCCCGAACTGGTAGCCTCATCAGTGACCCGATTAGTGTATCCTCTTCATCAGAATGGGAGGTAGTGACTACGTCGGGGAGCACCTTCTTGGACTCGTTCTGAGTAGCCCGGGGTGCTGAGGGTGGTGTCCTCTTGTGGTGGGGACATACTCAGGGTCTTTCTCCACATGTGGATCATCGTAAATCAGTTTGCGGGAAGGTTCCGTTGATTTGGACCTACCCTTAGTGGATATTACTTTCTTGGGGGGCATTGTACCTGTGGATTAGTTGTTAGTACCAAAATAAACACATAACACACTCGAAAATATTTTAGAACTAAGAATGAACCAAAACAAAAAACCAAAAAAATTTAGACAGTGGCTGCAGTGGCCACCTACGGTGGGTATCTATGGTCGGTAGGATGACCTACGGTCTATGGATCCCTTCCGTTGATCAGAAGTCCCAAAAGGTTGGGCTCTGATGGGAACCACGGATGTGCAGAACGGTCCGTAGATTGATATACGGACCGTAGTCCACCTTCGTGGTTCCACACTTGGTGGAATTTCCATGTGCCACCATCCATGGACCTGATCTACGGTTCATAGATTGACCTACGGTCCGTAAACGGGGTCTCATGGTTTGGGTCTGTGCCAGGTATCAGACATGTTTCAAATTTAAAGCCCAATTTTTTTTACCAATTTCAACAATATTCTAGTCTAATCATACATTTTGACATAATTTATGCTAGTTTGTCATTCTAAGGTTCCAATTACTCAAATATTAATAGGTAATGCATATAAGACTAGGAACCCTAAGTCAAAACTTGCATTTAGACTCATATTTCATTGGTTTTACACACTATTAAGGCAACACAATCACAATCTATCGTCCCAAGGGTTTATTCAATTTTAATTTAGCATACAATTTCATACATCAATTACCCAAGGTACCCAATTCCTGACTTTCTATAATCAACATTGAATCGAAATTCAAGGTGAAGGGAAAGTCGATTACCTTACAAGCAAAGGAAATGGGGTGATTGTGTGACAACTCTAAGCTTCCAATACGACTCACTTGCCTCGTTTCGCCGACCTCGGACACTGAAACTTAGAAAATGGAGAATGAGATAGATTCGGGGGAAGGGAAAGTGAATTGGGATTATGGGGGTTGAGTTTGGGGTGATTGATGGTGGGTTTATGGTAAATGGAGTGATTGGAGTAGTTAGAAGGGTTTAGAACAGTTTGGGAGTAAAATGAGGGAAGTGGGAATGATTTGAAAAAGAAGGGGGTTTTATTTAAAAGATGTTCGGGTCGGGTCGGGCAGACTAGAGTTAGGACACATGAGACCCCGTCTACAGTCCGTAGGTTGGGATTGTAGATCACATTTAGACTTAGAAACTTCAGAGTACTTAACTGGGATCTACGGACACCATTCAAGGTTCGTGGAATGAACCATAGACCGTCGATGGGGTCCGTAGACCTCTGCACCATACCTTTTTCTGCAGATTTTTCTTTGCGCTCCTGCACATGTAGCAACCATTAGGCCTTTCTTTTTACATTTTCTGGACACTTTTTAGACACGAACCCTATGCTATAACTAGCCAACACTAAAACAAAAATGAAACACCTATTAAATGAGTGCAGAGAAGCAAATAAACAAAGAAAACTACTAAACGGAAAACAAGAACCTATCGTTGGCTAGATTTTACATCTTGGGTTGCTTCCTAAGTAACCCTTAATTTAACGTCGCGGTACGACGCAGAGCTCTTGATTACTCAGACTTCATCAAGATAGTAGGCCTCAACAATTTCTTGCACACTTTTTTAGTTTCCCAGATAGATCTTGATCCTTTGCCCGTTTACCATGAACCTTGTTCCTTCACTGTTCTCAAGCTCAATCGCTCCATGGGGGAGCACTTTTGTGAGCAAAAATGACCCTGTCCATTTGGACTTGAGTTTGCCCAGAAACAAGAGCAACCTAGAGTTGAATAGAAGCACAAGATCACCCACAAAAAATTCTCACGTTACAATTCTTTGATCATGATACCTCTTCATCTTCTCTTTGTACAAGGCTGAACTTTCATAAGCTTTTAGGCGAAACTCATCAAGCATATTCAAGTCATTCATTCTCTGATTAGATGCGGCGCCCCAATCCAAATTTAGCTTCGTCATCGCCCACATAGAGTTATGCTCTAGCTCTACCGGGAAATGGCAAGACTTCCCATATACAAGTTGGTAAGGAGACATACCTATGGGAGTCTTATATGTAGTGCGATAAGCCCATAGAGCATCATCAAGCTTCCTTGACTAGTCCGTTCTATTAGCATTCACAGTTTTCGCCAAAATCTGTTTGATCTCTCTGTTGGACACTTCAACTTGCCCACTAGTCTTCGGATGGTAAGGAGTGGCTACATTGTGGCGGACACCATATTTCTCAGGTAGCGCCTTGAAAAACTTATTACAAAAGTGGGAACCTCCATCACTGATAATCGCCCTAGGTGTACCAAATCTGGAGAAGATGTTCTTTTTCAAGAATGCAGTGAAACTTTTACCTTCATTGTTGGGGAGCGCAACTACTTCCACCCACTTGGATACATAATCAACCGCAACAAGAATATACTTCATCCTATGTGAACTCACAAATGGACCTATAAAATCAATGCCCTATGCATCAAACAACTCTATCACCAATATAGGATTCATAGGAAGCTCTTGCCTCTTTGAAATCCCTCCTTCTCTTTGGCAACGGTCACAAGACTTGGCGAAATCATGAGCATCTTGGTGGATTGTAGGCCAGTAGTACCCACACTGCAAAATCTTATACGCAGTCCGAATACTGCTATGATGCCCACCAATAGGCGCTGAATGGCACGCTTCAAGTACTCTCAACATCTCAACCTCGGGCACACAACGACGAATAATCCCATCAGCACAACTACGGTACACGTAAAGCTCATCCCAAAAGAATTTCTTCACATCATGCATAAACTTTTTCCTTTGGTGGAAAGAAAAATCCGGGGGCACCAAACCACTTGCCAAATAATTAGCAAAGTTTGCGAACCAAAAAATCAAATAATGAGAAGAAGCCAATACATGTTCATCTGGAAAAACATCATTTATTTTAGCCCTATCACCAAGCTTGAGCATAACCTCTTCCTCTAATCTAGACAAGTGATCAGCAACTTGATTTTTAGTTCCCTTTCTATCTTTCATCACAAAGTCAAACTCTTGCAGCAACAATATCCATCTTATCAACCTCGGTTTGGCATCCTTCTTCTCCATCAAATACCTCAATGCAGAATGGTCAGTATGCACTATGACCTTAGTACCAAGCAAGTAGGATCAAAATTTCTCGAATGTGAAAACCACCGCAAGAAGCTCTTGTTCAGTTACATTATAGTTCTTTTGGGCCACATTTAGAGCTTTGCTAGCATAGTAAATAGGATGGAGAATCTTCTCTCGCCTTTGTCTTAATACCACACCAAGTGTCACTCCACTCGCATCACACATTACCTCAAAAGGTTGTCCCCAATCCAGTGAAATAATGATAGGTGTAGTAACTAACTTCTCCTTCAACTCTCCAAATGCTCTCAGACAAGTATCATCAAAATCAAACTTATACTCCTTTTCAAGCAGTTTGCCCAATAGATGTGCAATTTTAGAGAAGTCCTTGATAAACCTCCTATAGAAACCTATATGCCCAAGAAAACTTCTAACACCTTTTACAGAGATATGTGGTGGAAGCTTTTTTATTACCTTGACTTTTGATCTATCAACCTCAATGGCCTTCTCAGAAATCTGATGACCCAAAACTATCCCTTCCTTCACCATAAAGTGGCACTTCTCCCAATTTAGCACCAGATTACAATCTTCACACCTTTTAAGTACCTCAGCCAAATGATCCAGACATCGATCAAAAGAATCACCTACCACAGAGAAATCATCCATAAATACCTCAATAGTGTCCTACACCATGTTAGAAAATATCGACATCATACAACGCTGGAAGGTCACTGGGGAATTGCACAACCCAAATGGCATCCGTTTGGAGGTGAAAGTTCCATACAAATAAGTGAAGGTAGTCTTCTCTTGGTCTTCCAAAGCTATAGAAATTTGATTGTAGCCTGAATAACCATCAAGAAAACAATACCAACCCTTACCTACAAGTCTATCCAACATCTGATCCATGAATGACATAGAAAAATGGTCCTTTTCTGTCCAAACATTTAACTTCTGGTAATCCATGTAGACTCTCCATCCAGTCACGGGCCACATTGGAACAATCTCGTTTCTCTCATTAGGAACCACAGTAATCCCACCTTTCTTGGGCACACACTGAATAGGACATACCCAACTAATATCTGTGATGGGATAAATAACTCTGGCATCCAACCACTTGATGATCTCTTTTTTAACTACCTCTTGCATAGGCATATTTAATCTTCTCTGGTGCTCAATACTAGGCTTATGATCTGGAATGCGTTGGATTTTATGAGAACAGGTACCAAGAGGGATCCCAATAATGTCCGTAATAGTCCACCAATAGCTCGCTTGAACCTTTTTAACACGAAAACCAAAGCCTCAACTTATCGCCCATTCAAATCTGCCGCAATTATGACCGATAAAGTATCCTCTCTTCCCAAGAATACATACCTCAAATGTGATGGTAGAGCTTTAAGCTCCAATTTCGTTGCCTCCTCAACAAACGGTTTTGCGGGTGGGGACTCACGATTTTTCATGTCTAACTCCAACTTCTTTGGTTTCGAATGATATTCGTACCTATCAAATGTGGCGACGAACTCATCATAGTCTTCAATACCATCACTCTCAAAGTTCATCGTTGCTAGTGCCTCAACACCCAATCTTTCTTCAATCTGCACCTCAGAACCACTCTCAACTCTATATGTTATCACAGATACCGATTGGAGCTCACTACTCTGCTTCATGGACCTACAGATGTTAAAAGTTACCTCTTCAGTATTCAGCCTGAACTTCATCTGCCCCTTTTCCATATCAACCAAAGCACGCCCAAAGGCAAAGAATGGTCTCCCAAGAATGATGGGATCCTCAAAATCAACCTCACAGTCAAGAATCACAAAATTCGCCGGAAAGATGAACGACTCCACTTTTACTAGTACATCATGGAGCACACCAATGGGCCTCTTCACAATTCTATCTGCCATGAGCAACTGCATCGCAGTCGATTTTGGATCACCCAGACCCAACTTCTTGCAAATAGACAATGGCATCAGATTAATGCTAGCACCAAGATCACACATCGCCTTAGCAAAATGCAACAACCCATTGGTACATGGAATAGTGAAGGCACCATAATCCTTTTTTTTTACACAAGGGACCTTGTAGCAATAGCACTACAATGTTGCAATCTATCATCATCTTCGAAGCTCACTGCTTTCTTCTTTGTCACCATATCCTTCATAAATTTTGCATACCCAGGCATTTGTTCTAAAGCTTGTATCAACAAAACATTGATTGAAAGCTGTTTCAACATGCTAATAAACCTGCGGTATTTGCCTTCTTCAGTCTTCTTCACTAACCTTTATGGGAAGGGAGGTGGAGGTCTAGGTATGGGGACAACTTTCTAAGTTACCTTCGCTTCTTTCTCTGTCGCATTCTCGGACGCTCCACTTACCTCGACCACATCATCATCTTTACTAGTCTCAATTTTCACCCCAGACGAGATAGGTGGATAAATGGTTTGCTTACCCCCTCGAGTAGTGACTTCCATACAATGCCTATCATTTTTTGGATTCTGGATGGTGTTGCTAGGAAGAGTGCCAGGTTGACGTGGGTTTACTGTAGTAGATAACTAAGTCATCTGCTGCTTAAGATGCTTGATTGACACTGCATGTGCATAAACTTTTGGACTAATACCAGACAAGTCATTACGCATTTCCTTCACATTCTCATTAGCTGCATCAAACCTCCTCATCATCTTTTGCATCATATCCTTAATATGTGACATGTTACCTCCAGCTTCCCTAGTACCAGATTCCCAATTTTGAGGAGTAACATAAGTTCCAACCCGATCATTTCTGTTGCCATAATTGTTTCGGTTGTAGTTGTTATTGCGATTGTAGTTCCCATCCCAGACATATTGACCCTCTCGATTGTAGTTGCCATAGTTTTGACCTTGGTTTCCTTGACCTTGGCTCCAATTATTTGTATTGGAACCTTAGGCGTTTGGTCGAAAACCCCCATCTGATCATTCACCGCATAAGTATCTTCTTCATAGTTACACTCCTCAACCGGTGGTGGATCTCTAGTCAAATAATTCACATCATTTACCTTCTCTACATCTCTGCTCACATGCTTCAACACCAACCCAGTTCGGTCCTCATCTGAGCCATCTCCTCATGAATTTCATCTACCGACTGGTTATTTGTAGCTTGAACGATAAACATGTTCCTCCCAGTATCCGACTTTTAGTGCTCCAAGCTTTATTGTTCCGAGAGATCTTCTCTAGTTTCTCCGCAATCTGCTCAAAAGTGCACTCACCATATAAACCTCCAGCGATAGTATCAAGCACTGCCTTACTGTTGTCATCTTGACCTCGGTAGAAATACTCCTTTAGCAATTCATCATCAATATAGTGATTCAGAACACCTCTTATGAAAGCAGTGAACCTGTCCCAAGAACTACTCAAAGACTATCCAGGTAGTGCTACGAAATTGTTGATTTTATCTTTGTGGTTCAACTTCTTTGACGATGGAAAGAATCTTGCTAGGAACACCTCAGTCAATTGGTCCCATGTATAGATTGAGTTATAAGAAAGCTCAGTAAACCACACAGCAACATCGTCGGTCAATGATAAAGGGAATACTCACAATCCAATGACATGCATGTCTAAGTCCGGTCGACCCACACAACTTTTGCAAACACTCCTTAGCTTGGCTACGTGAGCATGTGGATCCTCTGATGCCAAACCCGCAAACAAACCCCTTGCTGTAAGTATCTGCATCAAACTACTAGTCAGCACAAATATATGCGCCTGAGGTAAAAAAGGTAGGACAAGAGGTCCATTTGATTAAGCAGCATTAAAGTTGACCCTATAGTTATCACGCAGTCTTGGCCCTGGTGGATCCTGTACCCTCATTGCATCTCTTAGTAGATTCTCAGCTTGAATCTGATTATTCTCATCACCAACACTTGGAGGTTGCAACCCAACACCATCACCTAACTCTGTTCCGATAGGATTAACTGGAACTCCTTGATTATTCATTCTCCGCAAAGTTCTGTTCAGTTCTGGATCGTAGGGAGTAAGTGGTTCTCCTTGACTCCGTGTACTTGTCATACACTAGAGTAGGAACCTGAGAGAGACAAAAACAAAAGAAAAAGTAAACTTAGGAAATAATTGACTAAAATTCAATAATGTAGTTAAACTTAATCTAAAAGTCTTATTCCCCGGCAGCGGCGCCGAAATTTGATACGCTTAAATTACACCTCCCTAAAGAAGCGTAAACGATCGTTATCAAGTAAAGAACCCAACTTGGAGGTTGGGTCGATCCCAGGAGGAATATGGTCTAGACTTATCAGCTTATGATTATATTTGTCTAGTCAACGTACTTCTGAAACAAATAATTAGAAGGGGGGATTTGTGAAACAAATTCTGAAAGTTATGTGAACAATTAGTAAGGAAGATTCCCCATATGCTCATAACACGGTAATCCTAGTAATAGTAAACCTTTCTTAGTGTATTACATGCAAAGTGATAAGTTAGGTATCTCTAATTCATTGGTTCGGCAACTAGAGAATTTCACCCCGCACCTTGGTCCGGCTACGTGTGTATAATTTACCAACCCGTACCTTCACCTCATATTAGACATCACATCGATGTATGGCTTAGTTTTCACCCTTTCACCAATTGACATTAGACTATTAGATAGTATCACAGTTGTTGATAATTCTTTTCTTATTAACTACCTCCTTGGTCCGGCAAGTAGCAACAAGGCGAGTTCTAACGCGTGCACTAGTTAAAAAGACTTCTAAACGAAAGAATTATCAATGCATGCAATAACACTATTTAAGAATTATTTAATTACTATTCATACATTGTTAATCGCTCATGGTTCCCACAACCCTAGTTGTGGATTTAGTAAACCATAGTAGCAAGAACACAATTCATATTTTTAGATGAAGAAATTATGAGCTTACATAATGACAAGAAGAAACCCAGAATCTTAACTTGAATTTCCAAGTCAAAATCTTCAAAACGAACTTAGGAAATCAAGAATTGCTAAAATTACAAGTTAGTATCCCAAGCCAAAAAATAGAACTAAAGTAGTAAAGTCTAACCCCCACAAACTAGGTTTACATGCCATATATATAGAAAAACAAGTCCTAACTAAAAAGGAAATGAACTAAGGAAATAATTTTTAGGACGCGGTTTCAATCTATGACACTGACCTACGGACCATGGATTGATCCATGGTCCGTAAGTCCCCTCCGTGGCTCAGAACTTAGGAAATTTTCCAATCTTCAAAATCTCCACTAAATTGACTCAATCGACGGATCACTAGTACGGACCTTGGATTGATCTATGGTCTGTGGATTCTCCTCCATAGCTCCATACTTAAAATCTTCAAAATCAGGTACTGGAACCCCCTCTCTAATGGATTTGACGGAACTGCAGTACGACCCTTAGATCAATCTACGGTCCATCGTTTGCTACCGTGGTTCCACACTTAGTTAAGAATTCTAGATCTGATTCAAGCCTTGCCTGCCCATCTACGTCAACCATCTACCGAGCGTGAGTGGACCTATGGTCCCTAGATCACCTCCGTAGATGCCCTTTTCTGCACATCCTTCAGTTGTGTCTCTCAGGTTCCACGTCTTAACATATTTCCTGCAAACATGATAAAAATGCATTAAAACCAATACAAAATGGCCTTAAACACACACAACTCTTAAGTAAAATGTATTAAAAATACCGTAAACTCACGGTATATCACTGACTCTTTCTGAAAAGTCATGATCTGTTGAGCTAACACTGGTCTAAGGGAGGAATACTTGTAGCCTCCGCAGATTTTTACATTTTTTCCCACCTGATATTGGGTTGTAGGAAAGGCCTTTTATATGGGAACATTCTAACTTGGTAGGTGCTACCCTTTCTCTTCCTCTACCCCTGCCTCAGCTGTGACCTTTTGCTGCGGACTCATTTGTTGGCTCGTTGATGGGAGCTACGAGCCTGTTGCATTGTATCGCATATTAACCATCTACGACCAAAAGAAGGAAGGATATTAGATACCTATTTGGATCACTAGATACCAATTGGAATCAAGTGATAACACAAAAGGATACTAAACAAAAGGATTTCCTAAAGTCCTATGGCCTATCTAAGAAAAGTACAGACATCTTCGTACCGTTCCGCAAGACTCTACTAGACTCATTTTGGTACAATGAAATAAATTAACCTAGGGATCTGATACCAACTTTGTCACGACCCAGACCGCCGTGATTGACACCCACACTCTCCCTCCGTTGGGAGAACCACTACTACAACCAGTCATTTTCCGTAGGTTTAAATGATGAATTCATGTGGAGTTACCATAAACTCCGAAAGTTTAAATAAACAACTAAACATAACTATTACGGAAATTCATCCCCTCAAACCTGAAAGTCATTGTACCAAAACTCTACTAATCAACAAGTCTAAGAAAAATGAGGTACAACCCAAAACTAAACATACGAATAAGCCTAACTATGTCGTTTGAATCCAAAACGAATGGACTAAACAAATGGAGGATCCATGGTAGCCTGAAAGAATTGGCTCACTCTCGAATCCGGTCTCGGTCACTGATCCCCTAGTTGAGGTCTATCAGTAGTTGCCTGAAGATGCCCTATACTCAACAAAGAACGAGCAAGTGCAGTATCAGTACACAAACAACAGTGTATTGGTAGGATCACACGGCTACTCCAGTAAGTGGAACATAAGCAAGTAACTACAACATAGTAAACACACATATACATAATGCAAAATTCAGTTATCAATTTAAGAGAAACTTACAATTTTCCAATATCAATTACAGACATATATGAATGTAATAATCACAAGTGGACCTCTCATGGAACCCACACCCAAACTATTAGTGTGTGGTGATAAACCGTGAGTTTACTGTATTTTTAATACATTTCACTTAAGAGTTGTGTGTGTCTAGGGCCATTTTGTATTGGTTTTTTTNATGTAATAATCACAAGTGGACCTCTCATGGAACCCACACCCAAACTGTTAGTGTGTGGTGATAAACCGTGAGTTTACGGTATTTTTAATACATTTCACTTAAGAGTTGTGTGTGTCTAGGGCCATTTTGTATTGGTTTTTTTATGTATTTTTATTATGTTTGCAGGAAATATGTTCAGACGCAAAAACTGAGAGACACAGCTGAAAAATGTGCAGAAAAGCCCATTTACGGATGTGATTGATAGACTATAGGTCCATTCACGTTCCGTAGATGATGATCGTAGATGGACTAGCAAGGCATGGAGGAAAATCAGGGAATTCTTGACCAAGTGTGGAACCACGGTTTCAAACAATGGACTGGATTTATCTACAGACAGTACTGTTGATCCGTCAAATGCGACTAAGAGGGGTTCCAATACCTGATTTTGGAAGATTCTAAGTATGGAGCTACGGAGGATGATCTACGGACCGTACTATGGATCCGTCGATTGAAGCTGGGAGGTGTCAATTGTTGTAGTTGAAAATATGGCTAAGTCCTGAGTCACGGAAAGGACCTACGGACCATAGATCAATCCACGGTCGATAGGTTAGTGTCGTAGGTCAAAGACGCGTGCTGGAACATTATTTCCATATTTTGTTTCCTTTTTATTTAGGACATTTTTTTCTATAAATAGGGCATGTAAACCTCATTTTTGGGGGTTAGACTTTATTATTTTAGTTCTAGTTTTGGCTTTGGAGATTAACTTGCAACTTTAGCAATTCTTAATTTCCTACGTTTGTTTTGATGATTTTGGTTTGGAAATTCAAGTTGAATTTCTGGGTTTATCATTCTCATTATGTATGTTCATGATTTCTTCTTCTAAAAATATTGATTGTGTTCTTACTAATATGGGTAACTAAATCCATAACTAGGGTTATAGGAACCAAGAGCAATTAACAAAGTATGAATAGTAACTAAGCAATTCTTGAATAGTGTTGTTGCATGCATTGATAATTCTTTCATTTAGAAGTCTTTTTAACGAGTGCACGCGTTAGAACTCGCCTTGTTGCTACTTGCCGGACCAAGGAGGTAGTTAATAAGAAAAGAATTATCAACATAGATTTAGAGTGATACTATCGAATAGTCTAATGTCATTGGTGCGAGGGTGAAAACTAAGCCATACATTGATGTGATGTCTAATATGAGGTAAAGGTAAGGGTTAGTAAATTATACACACGTAGCTGGACCAAGGTGCGGGGTGAAATTCTCTAGATGCCGGACCAAGGATTTAGAGATACCTAACTTAACATTTTGCATGTAATACACTAGGAAAGGATTGTTATTACTAGGATTACCGCGTTATGAGCTTATGGGGAACACGTACACCCTAGTTACTTTTTCATCTTGATAACAACTAAAGTTTGAATCTTGCTCATTGATTACTTACATAATTTCCTGAATTTGTTTCACAAATCCCCCCCTTAGTTATTTGTTTTCGGAAATACATTGACTAAACAAATATAATCATTGGTTAAAGTTAAGTCTAACCTCGTGGGATTGACCCCAACCTACAAGTTGGTTTCTTTACTTGATAACGATCAGTTATGCTTCTTTAGGGAGGTGTAATTTGAGCGTATTATGTCAGAACGTGACACCTGATACAGTATACATGTGTTGGAATGTGACACTCGCTCTAATATATGTGTCGAAAAGTGATACTCGATCCAATGTATGTGTCGAAACGTGACACCCGGTACAGTCAATACAACCACAGTCATAATCACACCCATAATGAACTAGTACACACAGGCAGACAAGCAAGTAATAGGTTCATGGTACACAATTGTTCGCACATATTCATTTCGATTCACATTTCCCTATTGTCATACATGCATTCATTCAATGAAGCAATCAACCGACATATATCACACAACAGGAAATTGAACCGTCACCTACTTTGAAACCAAGCCTGAAAACTCCTAAGACACTTAGCCTTCCCTTTCTGAAGTCTTTCAGCTTGTTCTTGGTCTAAAATAGTTAAGTAATGCAAGTATCAATAAACAAGGCCTAATTTACCTGGATTATAACAACAATATCAACCCAAGGACAAACCCAAGATCCTAATGTTCTATTAGGGCTTTTCCCACCATTAACTTCAGGCCAAAACCCTTCCCCAACGATAATTACCCTAGATTCTAAGTTCTAAGAATTGAAATACGAATTAGGGGAGTAATTGTCTTACCTTTAGTGTTAGAATTCATGGAAATCTGACACTAAAATACCCTGGGTCGTCCCTTATCTCTCTAGAACAAAGTTTTGCAGAAAATAACAATTTTGGGGCTTTCCCCCAATTTAATTCATGATTGTCCCGCCACAGCGGCCCCCCTATGGTGGGATTAATCTCGCCCCGATGGCTTGCATGGAGACAAAAAATCAAAATTTGAGTTCCAAGCTCCCATTTCGCAACACACCTTCAACCTTTGATGATCTAAAACATCCTTTTCACGCTAAGATCAGTTTCGGGAGTTCTACTCTCCTTAATTCGATTTCGTAAAGCCGTACATACTCCTTACCGTCTTGACTATCCAATCATGTGATAAAATTCATAAATACATCCCCCATCAATTTTCTGATTTCCCTAGACCTTACCTGACTTAGATTTCATCCTAGTCTGGCATAGGCTAGAGATTTCCAAGTTATTACCCATAAGTTTTCTGGCCTAAATTCCTTCCCCATTAACTTTTCCAAAATGTTGGGAACAGGTCGTTACATTCATAGATATATAGTTATAGTTCATTTGTCTTATTCATTTCAGTTATTAATGTCTTAGACTTGAGTTACCACTTTGGCTAGTGAATGTTTTCATTAAATATTCTGAGTAGTTAATTGAGTTAAAGCCTTCATTTGGGTTTATTCTATGTTGAGTAAGTCTTCCGCTAAGAGTTAAGCCAGGCCAAGGGTTCGCTTGGGGAAATTAATGGTTCTCGACTGCCAGTCGAATCCAAGGTGTACGCTCGGGGTGTGACAAACTCGTTATAAGATCTCAAAGTTCAAGAGTCCTAGGGTGTTTATGAAGCCATGTTTGTAGAGTCCTAGTTATCAGTGTGAAGCATGCCACATCTATAATTAGGAGGCTGTAAAATTTAGGAACTATCTCACATATTTCATACTCATTTCGTGCGATAGAGTTCATCTCTATAAAAGTTTTCTTCTAATTCGTGCTTACGCGTATCTTTTAGATTATGCATCCATAAAGAGCTTTCTGAGGTAGTCTTGCTAGGAGGAATGTTGAGGATCAAGGGTTACCTAATGCACCAAAAGTGCAACCCCAAGGAGAGGTCGCTAAAGTTAAGTTCCGTGAAGCTATCCAGATGTTGAGCCAAGTTGTGACCAACCAAGCTGGGCAACAAAGATATAAACTACAGGAAAGGGCTGATACTTCTAGGATCAGTGAGTTCTTAAGAATGAATCCTTCAAGCTTCACTTGTTCAAGTGTCACTGAGGATCCAGAAAACTTTGTAGTGGAATTGCAGAAAGTGTTTGACGTTATGCATGTTGCTGATGCTGAGTGATTGGAACTAGCTGCATACCAACTGAAGGTTGTTGCTAGAATCTGGTTTGACTAATATAAGAAGGGTAGAACTGAGGGTTCACCAATCGTTAGCTGGGATGTGTCCGAGAGTGCCTTCATGGGGCATTTATTTCCCCGTGAGCTAAGTGAGGCAAAGGTAAGATAATTCCTTAGTCTTAAGGAGGAATCTATTAGTGTACATGAGTATAGCCTTAAGTTCACCCAACTGTCCCATTATGCCTCAGAGATGGTTGCTGACATGAGGAGCAGGATGAGTCTGTTTATTGCTAGGTTGTCTTGTCTGACAAGTAAGGAGGGCAAGGTAGCTATGGTTATAGGGGATATGGACATAGCAAGGCTGATAATCCAACAATAGGTTGAGGAAGATAAGCTGAGAGATAAAGAAGAGTTCCGAAATAACAAAGCTAAGACTATAGGAATTGAGTCCGGACAGCAGAAGAGTTATGCAAACTGGTCATCTTTCCAACATAAACAATGGGACCTACTCCATATTCCGCTAGTCCACCTGCATTAAGAAATAAAGGTGAGTTCAATAATCAGAATTCACAAAACTTCATAGCTAAACCTTCACAGTCTCAAGGTAGTGTGGCAGAAGGAGGAAATGGGAGTTATGCATGTGCTAAGTGTGGTAGAATCCACTAAAAAATGTGTCATTATGGCTCCACTGGTTGCTTCAAGTGTGGTCAAGAGGGTCACTTCATGAAAGAGTGCCCTAAGAACAGGCAGGGTGGTGGAAATAGGACCAATAGAGCCCATTCTTCTTCAGTTGCTCCACCAGACAGAGTTGCACCTAGAGGAGCTACTTCAGGGACAGGCGGAGGGGCAAATTGTCTATATGCTATCACCAGTCGCCAAAAGCAAGAGAATTCGCCAGATGTTGTCATTGGTATGATCAAAGTTTTTACTTTTAATGTATATGCCTTGTTAGATCCAGGAGCAAGTTTATCTTTTGTGACTCCTTATGTTTCTATGCATTTTAATATATTTATCGAGCAATTTCTTGAGACCTTTAGTGTTTCTACACATGTTGGTGAGTCTATTCTAGTTGAGAAAGTTTATCGTGGTTGTTCCATTTCTGTCAATCATAAGGACACCATGCATGACTTAGTTGTGTTAGATATGGTAGATTTTGATGTCATTCTAGGTATGGACTCGCTTCATGCATGTTATGCCTTATTTGATGGTAGAACTCGAGTAGTTAAGTTCCAGTTTCCTAATGAGTCAGTTATTGAGTGGATGAGTATTTCAACAATGCCTAAGGGTTGTTTTATTTCATACCCTAAGGCCAGAAAGTTAGTTTCCAAGTGGTACATCTATCACTTAGTCTGATTTAATGACTCTAGTGTTGAGACACCACCTATTTAGTCAGTTCCAGATCATAGTGCGTTTCTAGAAGTCATTCCAGTTGATCTTCCCGGAGTCCCTCCTGAGAGAGAAATAAACTTTAGTTTAGATATTCTTCCCAATACCCATTCTATCTCTATTACGCCATATTGAATGGCTCCAACAGAGTTTAAAGAGCAATTGAAAGATCTTCTTGAGAAAGGTTTCATTCGACCAATTGTCTCACCTTGGGGGCGCTCCAGTCTTATTTGTGAGAAAGAAATATGGTTCTCTTAGAATATGTATAGACTACCATCAGTTGAACAAGGTTAATATTAAGAATAAGTACCCTTTTTTGAGAATTGATGATCACTTCGATGAACTTCAGGGTGCCACTTGCTTTTCTAAGATAGACCTCAGATCTGGCTATCATCAGTTCAGACTAAGAGAAAGTGACATCCCTATGACAGAATTCATGATCCCGCTATGGTATTTGGTTTGACTAATGCTCTTGCAGCATTCATGGATCTTATGAGCAGAGTATTGAAGCCTTATTTTGATATGTTTGTTAACGTTTTCATTGATGACATTCTAATCTATTCGAGGAATAATGAAGATCATGCTAGTCATCTCAGAATAGTTCTCCAAACTCTAAAGGATAAGGATTTATATACTAAATTCTCTAAGTGTGAATTTTGGCTTGAGTCTATGGCATTTTTAGGCCATATTGTTTCCGATGATGGAATTTGAGTTGACACTCAAAACATAAAGGCAATATAGAAATTGCCTAGACCCACGTCTCTAACTGATATTAGGTGTTTCTTGGGATTGGTTGGTTATTATAGAAGGTTTGTCGAGGGGTTTTTATCTATTCATCCCTATTGACCAAGTTGACTCAGAAAATAGTTAAGTTTCAATGGTCTGAAGCTTGTGAGAAAAGCTTTCAAGAATTGAAAACTAAATTGACTACGTCCCCAGTGTTGACCTTACCAGAGGGTATGCAAGGTTTTGTGGTATATTGCGATGCGTCCAGAGTTGGAATGGGTTGTGTGTTAATGCAGAATGGAAAAGTTATAGCTTATGCCCCAGTCAAATTAAGATTCATGAAAAGAATTACCCAACCCATGATCTAGAGTTGGCTGCTCTAGTATTCATTTTCAAATTATGGCGTCACTATCTTTATGGTGTTGATGTAGATGTTTTCACCGATCACAAGAGTCTTTAGTCAGAAAGAGCTTAATCTCTGACAGATGAGGTGGTTAGAGTTAATCAAGGATTATGACATGAGTATTCTCTATCACCCAGGTAAAGCTAATGTCCTTGCTGATGCTTTGAGCAGGTTGTCTATGGGTAGTACTTCCCATGTTGAGGAAGAAAAGAAAGAGTTAGCTAAATATATGCATCGACTAATGGATTCCAGCGAAGGAGGATTAATTGTGATGAATGGGGCTGAATCATCATTATTGTCGGAGGTGAAAGAGAAATAAGAGCAAGATTCTATTTTGCCTCAATTGAAGGCAAAGTTCATAAGCAAAAAGTGATGGCTTTTGAACAAGGGGGAGATGGTGTATTAAGGTACCAAGATAGATTGTGTGTGCCAAGGGTGGATGCTCCAAGAGAAAATCATGGAGGAAGCTCATAGCTCCAGATATTCTATCCATATGGGTTCCACAAAGATGTATCGCGACTTGAGAGAAGTCTATTGGTTGAAAAGTATGAAAAAGAGTATTGCAGAGTTAGTTGCTAAGTGCCCAAATTGCCAATAAGTCAAATCAGAGCAATAGAGGCCCGGTGGTATGGCACAAAATATAGATCTTTTGGAATGGAAGTGGGAGATGATCAATATGGATTTCATTACAGGTTTACCATGGTCTCGTAGACAATATGATTCGATTTGGGTGATTCTAGATCGAATGACTAAATCATTACATTTTGTACCGGTAAAGACTACCCATTCAGTAGAAGACTATGCTAAGTTATATATTCAATAGGTAGTCAGACTTTATGGAGTTCCAGTGTCCATCATTTCAGATAGAGGTGCACAATTCACTGCATAATTTTGGAAGTCTTTCCAGAAAGGTTTGGGTTCGAAGGTGAACCTTAGTATTACTTTTCATCCTAAGATAGATGGTCAAGCAAAGCGCACAATTCAAACTTTAGAGGATATGTTGAGGGTGTGTGTGATCGATCTTAAAGATAATTGGGATGATCACTTACCTCTCATAGACTTTGCTTACAACAATAGTTATTACTCTAGCATCCAGATGGCTCCTTATGAGGCTCTTTGTGGGAGAAGATGAAGATCTCCTATATGATGGTTTGAGGTTAGTGAATCTGGGTTTATAGGACCAGACTTAGTTCACCATGCCATGGAAAAAGTTAAGACTATCCAAGAGAGGTTGAAAACAATGCAGAGTCGTCAGAAATCCTATACAGATGTTAGGAGAAGAGACTTAGAGTATAAAGTAAATGATTGGGTTTACTTGAAGATTTCACCCATGAAGGGTGTTATGAGATTTGGTGAGAAGGGGAAGCTTAGTCCACAGTATATTGGTCCTTACAAGATATCCAAGAGGATCGGTAACGTGGCTTATGAGTTGGAGAAACCGCAAGAGTTAGAAGTGGTTTATCTGGTATTTCACATTTCCATGTTGAAGAAGTGTATGGGCGATCCTTCACTTATCATACCCACATAAGATATTATTATAAAAGATAACTTATAGTACGAGGAGATTCCTGTTCAGATTCTACATCACCAGGTTTGCAAGTTGAGAACCAAGGAAGTAGCATCAGTCAAGGTCTTATGGAGGAATCAGTTGTTGAGGAGGCTACTTGGGCGGTTGGGGAGGATATGAAGAAGAGATACCCACATCTCTTAGAGTTCGGAGAAATTCCAAATTAAGGTACAAATCCTGTTCTTAGCATTTATTTTAAGTTGACATGTTGTGTTATATATTACTTGTTAGGTGTTTTAGCAGAATGTTAGATGTTACACCCTTAGTCTACTTAGAGTAATATCATACGAGGACGAATGTTCCCAAGGGGGAGATATTTTAACACCTAGGTATTTGAAAGAACTAGAATTAAAAAGAACTATTTTGGAAAGAGTAAAATTGGAAAATGACCATAACTTTCAGTTCATGATAATTTAGGTGGCCCATAAGATATCAAATGGAAGGTCGGGGAATCCTCTTTCCAACGCCACCGAGTTTGTTAATTTTAGAGCTTGTATGAGGGAGATATGCCTGTTTGAAGTTAGGATGTCCAGTTAAGGAAAGTTACCTAGATTTAAGAGGGGTATTTTAGTCTTTTCCTTATCCAATCAGATTATTATGAAATTTGGTACTATTTAGGGGACTAAACATATTTAGTTTAGTTTTACAAATCCAAAAATACGCTAGGGTTTTGAGAGAAGTTCAAGAAGCAGAGAAAAGTGAAGCATTTGTCAAGTTCTTGAGGATTTTGTTGTGGATTTTGCCAAGGGTTTGATCCCTAAGAGGTATGTGAGTTCACATAGCATTGGGTTCGTTCACCCACGTGCCAATCATGATTAGTTCAGTGTAATTTCGTTCTTGAAAGCAAAGGATTNATTTAGTTTAGTTTTACAAATCCAAAAATACGCTAGGGTTTTGAGAGATGTTCAAGAAGCGGAGAAAAGTGAAGCATTTGACAAGTTCTTGAGGATTTTGTTGTGGATTTCGCCAAGGGTTTGATCCCTAAGAGGTATGTGAGTTCACATAGCATTGGGTTCGTTCACCCACGTGCCAATCATGATTAGTTCAGTGTAATTTCGTTCTTGAAAGCAAAGGATTTGAGTTGTTGATGAGTTTTATTGAAGTTTCTTTCAAAATCTTAAATGTTGAGGTTTTGATGAGTTCATGAGATAATCGTATGAGTTTTAAGGTTGTTTTTTAGTAGATTATTGTATACTTATGTTGGATATTCGAATCTAAATGATTGGGGAAGAAACCATTCTATTCTAGGTGAATTGGGGTTAGAAAACGAGTAAGAAAATTCATCAAAATTTCTGGGAAAAGGGGTGGGGCGCCGCGCCACTCAGTGCACCCCAAGTTTGGTTTCGTAGGATGGGTCCAGGGGCACCACACTAGTCAGTGCTCCCCAATCTTCCTTCAGTAGTTCAGGGTTAGCTCCATGCGTTACTCAATACGCCAGGGTCGCCAGGTCCTCTACCCTTTCTCACTTCTTTCCGTTTGAGTTCCCTCGAATCGTACCTATGTTTTCTAGTTTATTTCTTCACTCTAAGGTACGTCTAAACATCGAGAATCATCCATAACATAAGATCCTAACACTTGAATACATAATCCAAATTCAAGGTAGAGCTAAGATTTAAGTCATGAGAGTTCTTCAAGTATTTTCAAAAGTCTTTTACAATTGTTTTAAACTTGTTTTAAGACTTAAGCATTGAGTTTGAGGAAAAGTAGAGCCGAGTTCATTTTATTTAAAATGATATATAGGAACTAAGTATTCCTAAGAGTTAATGTTTTTACATTTAAGATGAGAGGAAACACCGATTTCCAAAAGAGTTTTCATGAGCAGTTTTAGTACCATCTCTTCTAAGAGAAAGATTTTTGAGTAATAATCTCAAACCAGAGAAAGAGTTATGTTTTTAAACATATGAGCTAGTTACATTTTGGGAGTAGTAGTGAGCACTGATATGGGGACGAGTTCAGATAACTCAAAAGTCTCCATAAATCATGTAGCCAATATGGGTAGAAAGGGTCATACTTTTTAGATGATTCCTTAATGCTTTTTAGCATAGACTAGCGGATCAACTTAGTAATAGGTTCTATACCCCACCAAAGTATAGGATACTTCTGGCAGCGTGGGCTAGACGTTGCATCATCAAATAGCTCATAGTGATTGCTGTCGGTTAGAGAAACTCCCACTGACTTATTTTGTTTCATTATCTATACAAACGAAGTTTATATTGTAGTTTCTAATACATAGAGTTGTTATCTACTGTTTGAAACTTTTCTTTATACTGCATCTTTATTTACTACTTTATATTGAAATGAGTTGAGTAATGTTGAGAGGAGGTAAGTGTTTCTTACAGTTCCAATTCAAGCATATGTCTTGTTTTAGATTTTCCCTCACATGCTCGTACATTCCATGAACTGATGATATTTGGTCTGCATCTTTTATGATACAGATGCAGGTAACCAGAATCAGCATCCAGTGTTTTGTTGATCCAGTCGAGTTCCAGAGTCATTTTGTGAGCCTCATTGCTTTTCGGAGGATCCATTTTATCGTGTTTTGTCATTTCAGTTGGTTAGGATGATAAAGGGAGTTGTCTCGACATCCCTCATAGTATTAGAGGCTTCATAGATAGATAGTTATAGTTCATTAGTCTTGTTCATTTCAGTTATTGATGTCTGTGACTTAAGTTGGCACTTTGGCCAGTGAATGTCTAAGTTAAAGCTTTCGTTTCAATTTATTCTATATTGAGTAAGTCTTTCACTAAGAATTAAGCCAGGCTAATGGTTCGCTTGGGGCCAGAAATGGTTCTCGAGGGCCAGTCGAATCCAGGGTGTAGGCTCGTGGTGTGACATTTACATTCCGTAAACTCGCGTCATTAAACTCAAGCTAATCATCCTTCTTCTGAAGTTGATTTTACGATACCTATCTACGGTCCGTAGTTCAATCTATGACTCGTAGATGCTGCTTATAGATCCCAAAAATTTATGCAGACTTACTTTATGAACTTTCTAGATCTGACATTGATTTTAGACTTCTCTGGTGTTACAATATCATAGTAAATAGACCGAATATATTTTAAAAACTCTCAGTTATTATTATTATATTATAGTTTCATATTTAAATTTTTAAATATTTTTATTGCCTCATGGGCTATAATTCTTTTTAAATTGAAAACCCCCTAGTTGAATGTGTATTAAACTATTGAAATAATTTGATGTGAAACGCGTAGGGAAAGAAAATAAAAAATCTTAAAATGAGTCCACCTTACCCAATGAATTCATGATTGTTCATAGGGTTTGGTGAACATTTTATCATTTGGGTTTGAAATTAGCGAAACGACAATAATTTGGGGATTATTTTAACCTAATTTACTCAAAAGTAAAAAATAATAGTTTCACATATAATGTCACTTGAAACTCTTTAAAGAGCTTTTTAAGTGCGATGCTTACGTAACATGTCATCTTCCTCGAAGGAGTTTATCTACAAAACTCGCAAAACGATATAAAAGAATAATAATATGTTTTGTCAACTTTCTAAAATCAACTTATTTTGACAATGCATCCATACGTAAATAGATAACGGATACATGGTGTACAATGGAAATGGAAAAACAAAAAGCATAAAAGAGCATAGAAACATGAAGAACATGAAAATCACTCAGTCAAAGAAATTAGACTTAAAACACAAAAGAAGCATTACAATGTTTTATTATGTTTCATACACACAAGTTTACACATTATACACTGCACCTTCAACTAATGAAGAAAAATAATCTTAGAAGTTCTCAAATTGCAAGAGACTTCACCTCATCCACTTTCCAAAGGTCTGCATACTTATACAACCTCATGAACCTTTCATCATTTTGAGTGCGCTGACAAATGATGCACGAGTCACTCATGCAGGTTAGGAATTTGTCTAACCTAGATGCCTTTTTGAGAATGGATTGATCAAGCTCGGTCAAAATTTTCATCGGTGCGGGTGGAGGAAGGTATTTAGTAATTATGCAATGCGATGTGTTGAGCACTTTCAACTTCTTTAACCCATCCAAGAGAATAACCAAAGCAGGTTTAGATAACTCTGTACACCTTACACTCAACACTTTCAAGTTCAGAAGAAATGGGACCAGTGTAGATGCAAACAATATATCACACAGAGTCATAATCTTGAGCTCATAAATTCTTTTACAACTCGTTCAAATTTTCTCGATGACATATGCAGGTTCTTTTAAACTAGGCATTGTCTGTGATTCAAGATATTACCATTCATGAAAAGAACTGCATATCGTTTGCTTTTCTAGTTTTTCCCAAACAGGCATAACAAGGCGTTTAAGTCATGGACACCTGGAAAAGAGGAGATTTAATTAACTGTCCAAATTACCTCAGATGCCGGAACTCTGAAACAATGATTGCTATACTGTGAAAGATTAAAGTTTATCTAGGGAATACCTCTTGGCAGTATAAGTCAACTGATTGTTGTCAACATACAAATTGTAATGGAAGATTAATGTCAGTATGTTTCCATGACTAAGGTTTAAGAAAATCTTTAGGATGCAGATCAATTTTTCACGAGATGGAGTGTAGACATATATATATGGCGGTATTGAAACTCTGATGAAATTTGACTACATTACTGACAAGTCCAGCCTTTTCCAGAGACGTTGGTCAGAACAGGCCGATTGTCATGCAAGACAAACTTGAGGAACGAAAGAGATAAACGGGAAAAGGTCAAAGGACTGGATTATTTTCACCAGCATATCAATATTAAGGTCCTTCCATCTCCTTACAGGAGAATTTCCTTCTTCCATCACAACAACTTTAATCTTTTCTTTTTTTGAATGACATCATAAAAGCTTCAATCTCCTAAGTTGCTGTAGAGCCAAGAAAGGTTATTAATTCTCTAGATCCAAGAAGAATAGTTGAACTCCTAACATTAAATTAATGTTGCTTATTGTCATTTGTGTCCTTATGAATATACTCAGACCTTGAAGAATAAAAAGTTATGCCCGATAATATAAGGAAATATGGAAAAAGAGAGTACAAATACGTCTGAGGAGTACTGTGATGCCCAAAAGTGAAGAAACTAAGAAAATACTTGGAACTTAAGTGGGTTGTAGATAACGACAGAGAACTAAGTTCTTGCTAGCATAGCTTAAGGAGGTATCATCACATTTTGGATAAAAATAATCAGTACTGAGAGAAAATCATGCAAAATCAAAGAAAATATTGGAACTCGCACTACGTTCCTCATAAACCTAGTGTCGTTATTCTTCGCAAACATGAGGGACGGTCACTTCTACTAAAACCGTCTCTAACTTAACTTGGCCAGCAATCTCAACAGTTTCTCATCAAAGGTAAATCAGTAATATCCTTCCTTATACGGTATATCCCTCCAACCCAATTTCAATATATTTTTCAATTGCCTTCCAATTAAAGTAAGGAAATTTAATTTTGAGATTTCGTTAAGCTTTTCTTTTAACTTTCTTTTCATTAACTTCTAAGCTCAAATGTAGTTCTCTTCTGCATCTTCTTGATACATTTAATGAAGTTTTTTACCTCAATAGAAAAAATATAATCTTAGCTTCCTCTTTTTATTTCACTTACATTTTATAACACAATTTCAATCATAGTTCTAGCCAGTGTACCGGTAGCCCTTTCTGATTTTTCTTAAAACATAAAGAAACAAAAGAGGGCCTTAAAGCAAATGTATCTTTACCATAAGAATTGTATATAAACCTATAAATATATGATTCTGTGGAGTAAACTACATTTTTAAATTTGTCAACGTGAACTCATAGACCAAGTGCGAAGCCCCATGATTTTCTATAATTCATTCGGGGTTGATTCCACATGAGGTGACTTGAGAGGAGAAAAGTTATTGGGATGCTTGAGGATAATTATTTCATAAACTATGGAGAGTTGGACTATAGGGAATACCTAGGATTTTTATTTTAATGTAATGTGAGTTAAATGAAAATGTCAGGAAAGGTGGAAGCTCGCAGTATTGATGAAAGTGAACTAGATAGGCTACGATGGGGAAACAAGGGTATATTTCACAGTGAAGGAATATTAGTATGGAAGACCAATATACCTATGAAGATTAAGTGCTTTATCTGGATCAAACTAGACAATGCTTGCGTTGCTCTAGACAATCTAAATAGGAAGGATTGCAGTTGGTCAACAAATGTTATTTTGCAAGAAAACTCAGGAGACAGTCAACAACCTATTTCTTTACTGCCCATGAGCATATGATCAATGGTACATGTTCCTATGTTTTTTTAAATGTAAGTTAGGGATGCCACAAAGATTAAGATATGCCAAAATGTCTTGGAGTCTACGCACAATTGATAATGCTAGACAAAAATATTTGTGGTAATAAGAGTTCTTGATAAACTTTAGTACACCCAAAAATATTGTGAATATCAGAAATACCAGAAAAAAATACTGGTAAAGATTATGAAAACTTACCAATTCAAGAATAAAATGATTGGTATCTGCTTGAGCAAGGAGGGGGAGAAGCATGAAAACATGGCGGAGAAGAGAAGCAAGAGGCATGGAAGGTCTTGTGAAATAAAGAGTGTTATTTTTAAAGAGTCTGAATAATATTAAGACTCTGTGATATATTTGATTCATTCAGACCTAATAAGATCCATTAGGCGGTTTTAAACAAACCAAAAACAAATGCACTAAATAGATTGAATTCCAATGATTAAGATTCAGATCTTACAAACAAATGCACTTAATTGTCTGAATCTGAATAATATAGATTAAGACCTCCATTAAGTACAAACAAATGTGGCATGAGTGATGTTTGCCTTTAAAGTGCTAGTTGTCGACTGTTTTCCATAGAGAGGGAACTAACTTTAGAGTTTTAGTAGCAGATAAGAAGCCTACATTAATATTTGCTCTCATATAAACTACTAATTCTCTATCTACGGAGATTATATATTAGATGCCTCAAAATCCAAATCTTTTTGAGAAAAAAAAAGACGGAGTAACCAAAGCACCATTTTTATTAAACCTATGCAGATAAAAAATGATGTTAAAATTTGTATGGATAACGATGAGAAGTTTGTAAAAACATAAAAAAAAAAAGCTACATTCTTGATTGAGGACTCAAAATTTAATCGTTATTTAAACAAAATAAAAATTCAGTAAATTAAAACCAACCTTGACAAAGAGTTAAACTTTAATAACAAGAAAACCACATTTTATCATACCACACTAATTTACTAATAGTTGAAATGCAGGAAACAATGATATACAAATTTAGAGAACCTTGAATTCAGATCTGTATGGGCAAAAATCAAATAGCCACAAAAAAGAGAAAAGAATTCCACAAGGTGTACACCGAATTCCTATAACATCCACAACTTTTGGAATCAAGATTTGACATGAGTAAAGAATTAATCAGAAAAACAACCTTAGAGAATGTAAGAAGAAGATAAGATAGAGAGAGGTTTAGGACATACCTTTAGATTGTTTTTTCACTTCAGTGTGCCCAAAAAGTATTGGGTGAAAATTATGGGATATTAGTGCTTTGATGAGGAGTGTGAGTCGTATACTAAATCTTGGTCAAATGGAAATGAAAATGTCATGCACCTGTAAATTGATTCTGGTCAACAATCTTTAGCATTTTTTCCGTTTTGGGTATCCTACCTGTTTTTTTTTATAAATGACAAAATTAATCTAAGTGAGATTTTCTTTTGAGTTAGTACTTATAAACTCCCTAAACTATTCACATTTTCCAGTTTAATAGTTAAATAATGGGGTATTGTGGACAGTTGTTGTCAACCTCTGAACTATAGACCACGTGATATGGAGAGTGACAGTCAAAAAGAGCATTTACTTCGACCTATTACACTGTGATGTCTGTCATTTTCTNGATTGTTTATTCACTTCAGTGTGCCCAAAAAGTTTTGGGTGAAAATTGTGGGATATTAGTGCTTTGATGAGGAGTGTGAGTCGTATACTAAATCTTGGTCAAATGGAAATGAAAATGTCATGCACCTGTAAATTGATTCTGGTCAACAATCTTTAGCATTTTTTTCGTTTTGGGTATCCTACCTGTTTTTTTTATAAATGACAAAAAATTAATCTAAGTGAGATTTTCTTTTGAGTTAATACTTATAAACTCCCTAAACTATTCACATTTTCCAGTTTAATAGTTAAATAATGGGGTATTGTGGACAGTTGTTGTCAACCTCTGAACTATAGACCACGTGATATGGAGAGTGACAGTCAAAAAGAGCATTTACTTCGACCTATTACACTATGTAAGGTCTGTCATTTTCTCAGATTCACCTTGTGTAGTGCATTTCTATTACTTGAACGGCAGCTTATGCAAATTGATTACTTAATTTTCTTTCTATCAATATCAAAATTAAAATTGGCTGGTTAATTCTATCCTATATAGAATTATATTTAATATTTCTTTGTTTTCAGAGAGGCTTTTAGTAACGGTCGATGCCCTCTTCTTTGAGGACTTAAGAGATGTAGATTCTACAAATTACTTGACTTTCATATTCCTTCAACTAACCACCCTCATAAAATTCTCAAATTATACAATTTGTAATCCTTTTAAGTGTCAAATCAGTAAAGTGACCAACTAAACATTTGATAATGTTCGCAAGCCTATGAATTCAAAGAAAACGAGACTCTTACTGTTATTTGTTATACAAACTAAAGTAATATTAAAAGATTATGTAGTACTTGTTATTTTAAAAAGAAATCCATTGATTTTTTATTATTGAAGATGATCTTTTACCTTTGCATGCTCAAACCATTTACCTTGTCTTTCAGTTCCCAGTAAAATGATATAAATGGTAATCAATCAGCTATATCTTTACAATGAGATTAGAGGATGTTGTAATAAAATTAATTATAATGAACATGCATTCATAATCAGGAAGAGATTTAGCCGTTTGAAATATATCAATTTAATTATTTTGAAAATCTTCAGGTTGAGAACCAAAGAAGTAGCATCAGTCAAGGTCTTATGGAGGAATCGGTTTGTTGAGGAGGCTACTTGGGAGGCTAAGGAAGATATGAAGAAGAGATACCCCCATCTCTTCGAGTCCAGAGAAATTCCAAATTAAGGTAGTAATCCTTTTCTTAGCATATTTTTTAAGTTGACATGTTGTGTTATATATTACTTGTTGGGTGTTTAAGCTTAATGTTAGATGTTACACCTTTAGTCTACTTAGAGTAATCTCATACGAGGACTAATGTTCTCAAGGGTGAGATATTTTGAAACCTAGGTGTTTGAAAGAACTAGAATTAGAAAGAACTATTTTAGGTCAACTTTAAACGATTATAACTTTCAGTACATGATGATTTATGTGGCCCATAAGATATCAAATGAATGGTCTCGGAAAATTCTTTCCAACGCCACCGAGTTTGCGAATTTTCGAGCTTGTATGAGGGATATATGCTTGTTTGAAGTCGGGTTGTCCAGTTAAGAAAGTTACCCTGATTTAAGAGGGGTATTTTAGTATTTTCCTTACCCAATCAGATTAAAACGAATTTTGGTAATATTTAGGGGTCTAAACTAATTTGGTTCAGTTTTACAAATCCAAAAATACGCTAGGGTTTTCAGAGAAGTTCAAGAAGAGGAGAAAAGGAGAAAAGTCAAGTGTTCGTCAAGTTCTTGAGGATTTTGTTGCGGATTTTGCTAAGGGTTTGATCCCTAAGAGGTATGTGAGTTCACATAGTGTTTGGTTTGTTCACCCGCGCTCCAATCATGATCAGTTCACTATAATTTCGTTCTTGAAAGCACAGGATTTGAGTTCTTGATTAGTTTATTGAAGTTTCTTTCATAATCTTGAATGTTGAGATTTTGATGAGTTCTTGAAAATAATCGTATGAGTTTTAAGGTTGTTTTTGAGTAGATTCTTGTATACTTATGTTGGGTATTCGAATCTAAGTGATTGGGGAAGAAACCATTCAATTCTAGGTGAATTGGGTTAGAAAATGAGTAAGAAAATTCGTCAAAATTTCTGGGAAAAGGAGTGGGGTGCCACACCACTCGGTGTGCCCCAAGTATGGTTCTGTAGAATGGGTCCTGGGGCACCGCGCCACTCTGTGCACCCCAACCTTCCTTCGGTAGTTAAGGATATGGCGCCCTGCACCACTCAGTACGCTAGGGTTGCCAGATCCTTTACCCTTTCTCACTTCTTTCCGTTTGAGTTCCCTCGAATCGTACCGATGTTTGCTAGTTTATTTCTACACTTTAAGGTATGTATAAACATCAAGAGATCATCCATAACATGAGATCATAACCCTTGAATCCATAATTTAAATTTAAGGTAGAGCTAAGAGTCAAGTCTTGAGAGTTTTCCGAGCCGTTTCAAAAGTCTTTAACATATGTTTTAAACTTATTTTAAGAGTTAAGTGTTGAGTTTGAGAAAGAGTAGAGCCGTGTTCATTTTATTTCAAATGATATATGGGAACTAATTATTCCTAAGAGTAAATGTTTTTACATTTAAGATGAGAGGAAACAGTGATTTCCTAAAGAGTTTTCTTGAGCAGTTTTATTACCATCTCTTTTAATAGAAAGATTTTTGAGTAATATTCTCAAACCACATAAAGATTTATGTTTTTAAACATATGAGCTAGTTACATTTTGGAAGTAGTACTGAGCACTTATATGGGGACGATTTCATATCACTCAATGTCTCCATAAGCCATGTAACCAACGTGGGTAGAAAGGGTAGACTAGTGGATCCACTTAGTAGTAGTACTATACCCAGGCAAATTATAGGAAAGTTCTAGCAGCGTGGGCTAGACAATGTATCATCACATAGCTCATACTGATGGTTTTCGATTAGAAAAACTCCCACAAACTTATTTTGTATTATTATCTATACAAACAAAGTTTATATTGTATTTTCTAATACATTGAGTTGTTATCTACTGTTTAAAGCTTTTCTTTATACTGTATCTTTATTTACTGCTTTTTATTGAAATGAGTTGAGTAAAGTTGAGACGAGGTAATTATTTTTTTCAGTTCCAATTCAAGCTTATGTCTTGTTTTAGATTTCCCCTCACATGCTCGTACATTCCATGTACTGATGCTATTTGGTCTACATCTTTGATGATGCAGAAACATGTAACTAGGATCAACATCCAGCGCTTCATTGATCCAGTCGAGTTCCAAAGTCATTTGGTGAGCCTTATTGCTTTTCGGAGGATGTATTTTATCATGTTTTGTCATTTCAGTTGGTCAGGATGATCGAGGGTCTTGGCTTGACATCCCTCATAGTATTAGAGGCTTCATAGATAGATAGTTATAGTTTATTAGTCTTGTTCATTTCAGTTATTGATGTCTGAGACTTGAGTTGCCACTTTGACTAGTTAATGTTTTCTTTAAATATTATGAGTAGTTATCTGAGTTAAATCTTTTGTTTGAGTTTATTCTCTACTGAGTAAGTCTTCCGCTAAGATTTAAGCTAGGCCAAGGGTTCGCCTGGGGCCAGCAAAGGTTCTGGAGTGCCAGTCGTGTCCAGGGTGTAGACTCGGGGATGACATTTACAATCAGTAAACTTGCCTCATTTAAACTAAAGCTAATCATCCTGTTTCTGTAGTTAATTCTACGAGCACTATTTACGGTCCGAAGTTCCATCTACGACCCGTAGATGCTGCTAGATCCCATAATTTTATGCAGACTTAATTTATGAACTTTCTAGATCTGACATGGATTTTAGACTTCTCGGGTGTTACAATAACATTGTAAATAGACTGAGTAGATTTTAAAAAATCTCAATTATTATTATTATTTTATAGTTTCATATTTAAATTATTAAATATTTTTATTACCTCATGGTCTATAATTCTCTTTAAATTGAAAACCCACTAGTTGAATGTGTACTAAAATATTGAAATAATTTGATGCGAAACATGAAGTGTACCACCCCGTATCCTTGACAGACCATAGTGCAGATTTGAGAAGCTTCAAATGGCACTGATGGGCACCACCCACAAAGCGTAGGGTTACCCACGGACCGTCCTGGTGGTCCGTGGTTCACCACCTGGAGCCTCTCCCAGAAAAGCCCAGAAAAATTGCTCTAAGTCTAGACTTACGCCAGGACCTACGGACTATAGGTCAGACCATGGTCTGTGGTCCAGGGCCATAGGTCAGACCCAGATTTCTAGTCCCAGAAGCCCATCGATGGGTCACCAGGAGGGACCGTCGGTCCATCCACGGACCATTGTTCTGGTCTGTCGGTGACCTCTGACAGCAATTAAGTTAGGGGTCGTTTGGTGTTTTTCCTATGCATTGGACCCCTAAACTACATCGTTTAACCCCTAATTTACGTAGTTTTGGTCAGTTTAAGCCTACTAACTTAGTTAGAATCTACCCTAAACAAACCTTTTACCTAAATTTATAAAACTCATAATGCAAGAGGAGAAAGAAGTCGACCAAGCCCTAGTCCAAGAACGCAACAGGTTTCCATCAATTTCATCCCTGAAATTAATAGCTTTCTCCGTAGAATTCATCACCATGTATGTGGAATTTCAATAGTGGGTTCCTTTCACCCATTAGGTCCCTAGAATTCAGTCTGATTCTTGATTCCCTTCCTATTATCTAGACCTAGGGTTTCTAGAATTTCAGCAGATCATTATGAATTAATTACTTTAATGTTCCTAATCAGATCATCATGATTTTAGTATTGTTTTGCATAGATTTTTTCATAAACTCAGAACCCTAACTATGTAGTTCTTTTAGTTCATGAATTACACATACAAAGTAGTTATTTCAGATATACATGCTTCAGTTTACGAATGTCACATTATCAATTATCATTATTGCATTCTCAGAGTTTGCATGTTAGTAGGTGAGCTATCCATTACTTCAGCATTTCAATCATAATATTGCTTATATACATAATCAATTTGGAGTAGCTTAATACCGAGTGGACTAAGGTCAGTTACTCTCAAGTCCCAGAACTGCGTGCCCCATAGGTTGTAAGTCCCCTCTATGGGCATCGATTTAGTGATCACGCCAATCATGCCTCTATACTTCTGGCAAGGTAATATGGGTCCTCTCAATGGGGTGTATACATTGGACTCCATATTTATCTCATGTGGTTTTATGTCGCTTATTACTAGCTCCTTTATAGTTAGATTCTATTTCGTTGACCATGTTATTAGTGATAGTCAGATTTCAGTCTCAGCATGTTATAAACTTGGTCATTGCATTCTGTTAGTTCATGTTCAGTTTTCTCCATTTAGTATCATGCTTATCTCATATCATTGCTCAGTTATATGCTTTGGTTCATTTATGTATATTGTTCATATTTACTCTATCCTGCATGCTCAGTACCTTTTAAGTACTGACACAAACTCTGCGCTACATCTTCTCGTGATGTAGGTCCAGGTTCTCAACTTCCAGATCACGCATAGTCAGTTCCCGATCTTCACTACAGCAGTATCAGTGGTGAGTCCTCATTCTTTGAGGACGACATACTTGTTTCCTTTGATTTTAGTCTTCATTTCAGTTTTTGCTAGATTTAGCTGGAGAATGTCCCAACACTTTTAGTCAGTTAGAGGCTATTTTCAGACATAGTTAGAATCAACTTTAGCCTTTGAATTTGACCTTTCGGTTGTTGTTAAACTCTTAATTTTATATATTCAGATAGTTTATGGGTATTCCCCATCATTTCAGTTTATCTCATAATTTAGCTTCCGCACCATATTTCTTTGCTTCAGTTTATTTAGTATGCTTATGATATGCCAGCTTAGGGTATCACATGGGGTCACTCGTGATCCTAGGTCCCGTGTCTGCATCCAGGGGGTAGCTTTGGGGAGTGACAAACTTGATATTAGAGCATTAGGTTTAAGTGTCCTAGGATGTTTGAAAAGCCGCACTAAGTAGAGTCCTTTTCATGGGTGTGAAGTGCATCATATCTAATGAAAGGGAGGCTACGAAGTGTTTTAGGAAAACTTCAATTTCTTGATATTCTTATCGTGCATGGGTATGATGTACCTTCTAACTCGTCGTTATGCGTTTCAGATCATGCTTCCTCGTAGAGTGTACCAAAGGAATGTGAATGCCCGCAATGCTAACGCAACTCCTCCAGTCCCAAATCTGGAAGTTTCGAATGCAGAGTTTCAGAACGCTATCCAACTCTTGTCTCAGAGTGTGAGTAACAAGAACAACTAGCAGGTTTCAGTTCCTACTAATAGTAATATTGGGTCAGCTGCAGCTAGAGTTCGTGATTTTGTTAGGATGAACCCGCCTGAGTTTTTAGGGTCGCAAGTTGGAGACGATCCCCAAAAATTTATAAATGAGGTCAAGAAGATATTTGTAGTGATACAAGTGACAACTAATGATAGGGTAGAATTGGCATCCTATCAGCTTAAGGACGTGACTCATAGCTCGTATACTTAATTGAAAGAGAATAGGGGTACAAATGCACTTCCTATCACTTGGGAATGCTTTAATGAGACTTTTCTGAACAGGTTCTTCCCAAGAGAGTCGAGGGAGACAAAAGCTCAGGAGTTCATGAATTTGAGGCAAGGCAACATGACAGTCCAAGAGTATGGAATCAAGTTCACCCAACTCTCCAGGTATGCTTCTCACATGGTTGCCGAATCTAGGGCTCAAATGAACAAGTTTTTGCATGGAGTGTCAGACCTAGTGAAAACAGATTGCATAAATGCTATGTTGGTAGAAAATATGAACATCTCTAGGCTCATGACTCATGCTCAACAGGTTGAGGAAGATAAGCTTAGAGAATAGGCAAAAAAGAACAAAAAGGCTAGGACATACAGCTATGAGTATTCTCAACAGAAATCGGGTGGTGGGAATTGCTTGTAGGTTTAGCAAAAGTCTTCAGCCCCATCACCTTCATCAACTAGTGCTCCATCCTCCAGGTTCCAACAGGATCAGAAAGGTAGGGCATCTGGCTCTAAGTCTCAAGGGAGTATTTCAGGCACAAGAACCTACCCAACTTGTCCTAAGTGTGGTAAGAACCATCCTGGCGAGCGTCTTGCAGGAAAGGAAGGATGCTTTGGTTGTGGTTAACCAGGTCAAATGTTCACAGATCGTCCTTCTTCTAGACAGGGTCAAGGAGGTAATAATGGCAAAGCTTAGTCTACAACTTCAGCAGCACTAGTAGGTCACCCGACTTAGCAGGGTAACTCATTTGGAACAGTTGGCGGACAATGTCAAAATAGGTTGTATGCTCTTCAGGATCGCTAGGATCAAGAAGATTCTCCTGATGTGGTCACTGGTACGTTACGAGCCTTTATCTTAGATGTTTATGCTTTGTTAGATCCAAGAGCTACTCTTTCCTTTGTAACTCCTTATATAGCAATTAAATTCGATGTTAGTCTAGAAACTCTCTCATAACCCTTCTCAGTATCTACTCCAGTTGGTGACCCAGTTATAGCTAGCTGGGTATACAAAAATTGCCCTGTCATAGTCTCTCAGAAAGTCACCTCAGCAGATCTTGTAGAGTTAGAAATGGTAGACTTTCATATCATTTTAGGCATGTATCGNGTTAGTATAGAAACTCTCTCATAACCCTTCTCAGTATCTACTCCAGTTGGTGACCAAATCATAGCTAGCCGGGTATACAAAAATTGCCCTGTCATAGTCTCTCAGAAAGTCACCTCAGCAGATCTTGTAGAGTTAGAAATGGTAGACTTTCATATCATTTTAGGCATGTATCGGTTACATTCCTATTATACCTAAGTCAATTTTAGAACTAGGATCGTTCATTTTCATTTTCGAGTCGAACCAATCTTAGAATGGAAGGGTAGTAATTTTGTGCATATGGGTAGATTCATTTCTTACCATAAGGCTAGAAAAATGATTTCCAAGGGGTATATCTATCATTTAGTTCACGTTAAGGATTCAAGCTCTGAAAGCCTAATTCTTGAGTGAGTTCCTTTAGTAAATGAGTTCCCTGAAGTGTTAACAGAAGATCTTCCCGGAGTTCCTCTCGAAAAAGAAATCAACTTTGGAATTGATCTCCTTCCGGATACCCAGCCTATTCTATTCCTACTTACAAAATGGCTCCAACTGATCTTAAGGAATTGAAAGAGCAGTTGAAAGACCTTCTATATAAGGGCTTCATCACACCTAGTATTTCTCCATAGGGTGCACCAATGTTATTCGTGAAAAAGAAAGATGGTTCTCTCAGGATGTGCATTGACTATCAGCAGTTGAACAAACTCAAAATCAAGAATAAGTATCTCATCCCCAGGATTGATGACTGGTTTGCCCAACTTCAGGGTGCTAGTCATTTCTCAATGATAGACCTCAAATTCATCTATCATCAGCTCAGAGTCAGAGACAATGACATTTCGAAAATAGCCTTCAAAACTCGATATGGTCATTATGAATTTGTAGTTATGTCATTTGGACTAACCAATGCTCTTGCAACTTTCATGGATTTGATGAACAAGGTGTTCAAGTAGTAGTTGGACTTGTTCGTTATCGTTTTTATTGATGATATCCTCATTTACTTTAGAAATAAGGGAGAACATGCGACTCATTTGAGGGTTGTCCTGCAAACTATCAACGATTGCCAGTTGTTTGCTAAGTTTAGCAAATGTGAGTTTTGGTTGCAATTTGTTGCTTTCCTTGGGAATATAGTATCTAGCGAAGGGATCCGAGTGGATTCTCAGAAAATAGAAGCAGTGAAACAACGGCCTAGACCTACCTCTCCTACAGACTTGAAAAGTTTCTTGAGTTTGACTGGTTATTACCGAAGGTTTGTTGAAGGATTTTCATACATAGCTTCTCCATTGACTAAGTTGACTCAGAAAAAGGTCAAATTTCTGTGGTCAGGTGATTTTGAGAAAAGTTTTGCAGAACTGAAAACTAGGTTGACTACATTTCTTATTTTGACTCTACTAGAAGGTTCAGACGGTTATGTGATCTATGGTGATGCATCCATGGTTGCCTTAGGTTGTGTGTTGCTGCAGAGAGATAAGGTTATAGATGATTCTTCTAGACAGCTTAAGGTGCATGAGAAAAATCATCCAACTCATGACCTCGATCTTGCAACAATGATGTTTGCACTTAAGATTTTGAGACATTATTTGTATGGTGTTCATGTAGATATGTTCACAGACCATAAGAGCCTTCAGTATGTCTTCTCCCAAAAATAGTTAAATCTTAGTTAGAGGAAATGACTTGAGTCCCTTAAGAATTAAGATATTAGTATGCATTACCATCCTGGTAAGGCCAATGTAGTAGCATATTCCCTTAGCAGACTATCTATGGGTAGCGTAGCATATGTTGAGGAAGAAAGAAAAGATCTAGCAAAGGTTGTTCACCGGATTGCTCGCTTGATAGTTTGACTTATGAGCATATCAAATGGTGGTGTAACAGTTCATAATGGGTCATAATTTTCATTGGTAGCGGAGGTTAATAAAAAACAAGACAATGATCCTATATTGCTTCAACTGAAGGGTGCAGTTTATCAGCAAAGAGTTGAGGTTTTCTCCCAAGGGGGAGATGGTGTGCTTCGCTATCAGGGTCGATTATGTGTTCCTAAGGTGGGTGAGTTGAGACAAAAGATTCTTGCAGAAGCCCATAACTCCAGGTATTCTATTCATCTAGGCGCCACTAATATGTATCGTGATTTGCGGGAAGTCTTTTGGTAGAATGGCATAAAGAGGGATATAGCAGATTTTGTGGCTAAGTGCCCCAAGTATCAGCAAGTGAAGGAAGAACATCAGAAACCAGGGGATATGACTCAAGAGATCAACATTCCTACTTGGAAGTGGGAAGTGATCAAAATGGACTTCATTACATGTTTACCTCGTACTCGCAGACAAGGTGACTCCATTTGGGTGATAGTTGACAGAGTTACTAAGTCTGTACACTTCTTGGTTGTTAAGACTACAAATTTGGTGGAAGACTATGCTAGGCTTTACATTAATGAGATAATTAGGTTGCATGGGGTTCCTTTGTCTATTATCTCATATAGAGTTTCTCAATTTACCTCTCATTTCTGGAAGTCATTTCAGAAAGGTCTTGGTACTCAGGTTAATATTAGCAAAGTGTTTCATCCGCAGATGGATGGTCAGGCAGAGCATACCATTCAGACAGTAGAGGACATGTTGAGAGCTTGTGTGATCAATTTCAAGGGTAGTTGGGATGATCACCTTCTGATAGAGTTCGCCTACAATAATAGCTACCATTCCAACATTTAGATGGCCCCTTATGAGACATTGTATGGGCGTAGATGTAGATCTCTAATTGGTTGGTTTGAAGTAGCTGAAGTAGCCTTGATAGGGCCATATTAGCTTCAAGATGCTATGGAAAAAGTTCAGCTCATCAGAGATAGACTTAAGACAGCCTAGAGTCGCCAGAAGTCCTATGTAGATGTAAGGAGAAGGGACTTGGAGTTCCAAGTTGATGATTCGGTTTTCTTGAAAGTGTCACCAATGACAGGGGTGATGAGATTCGGCAAGAAAGGGAAGCTCAGTCCCAGATATCTAGGCCCTTACAAGATCTTGGAAAGGATTGGTAAACTGGCTTACGAGTTAGAGCTACCAGCAGAACTAGCATCAGTGCATCCGGTCTTTCACGTTTCGTTGTTGAAGAAGTGTATGGGTGATCCAGCATCCTAGATCACCCATAGTACCTTTAGAAAGTGTGGCTGTGACATATAGTCTCACTTATGAGGATGTACCAATTAAGATTCTTGATCGTCAGGTTAGAAGGTTGAGAAACAACGAAGTCGCTTCAGTCAAAGTTTTGTGGAGGAGTCAGTCTGTAGATGAAGATACTTGGGAAGCAGAAGCAGCCATGAAGGCCAAGTATCCTCATCTCTTTTCTTCCAATTCCACTCTAGCTTGAGGTAATAGTTCCTCTTTAGTTTTTCAATCTTCATGCGCCGATTCAGTCTTAGTATCATGTTTCTTCAGTTTGTTCTTGTATTTTCAGCGTATTTGCATGTTCTTGGAACTTAGTCCAGTCAAATTTCAGTTTCTAGTGCTTAGTGGTAGGGTTGCAGCTCTTTCCCTCTATATCCAGCTAGTTTAGTCTTTATTCGAGGATGAATGTTCTTAAGGGGGAGATAATGTAACACCTCGTATCCTAGACAAACCAGATTGCAGATTTGAGAAGCTTCAAGTGCCACCAACATGCACCATCCACGGACTGTAGGGTGACCCACGGTCCATCCTAGAGGTCCATGGTTCACCACTTGGAGCCCCTCCCAGAAAAGCCTAGAAAAATTGTTCTAAGTGCAGACCTATGCCAGGACCTACGGACTGTAGATCAGACCCCAGATTTATAGTCCCAGAATCCCATTGACTGATTACAAGGATGGACCATCGGTGACCTCTGACAGCAGTTAAGTCAGGGGTCGTTCGGTCATTTCCCTATGCGTTGGACTACTAAACTACGTCGTTTAACCCCTAAACTATGTAGTTTTGGTCAGTTTAAGCCTAGTAACTTAGTTAGAATCTACCCTAAGCAAATCTATCACCAAAATTTAGAAAACTTAGAATGCAAGAGGAGAAAGAAGTCGACCAAGCCCTAGTCCAAGAACGTAACATGTTTCCACAAGTTTCAGCCCCAAAATCAAAAGGTTTCTCCGTAGACTTCATCACCAGGTATGTGGAATTTCACTAGTGGATTCCTTTCACCTATTAGATCCCTAGAATTCAGTCAGATTCTTGATTCCCTTCCTATTATCTACACCTAGGGTTTCTAGAATTTCAGTAGATCATTATGAACTAGATACTTTAATTTTCCTAATCAGATCATCATGATTTTAGTATTGTTTTGCGTAGATTCTTTCATAAACTCAGAACCCTAGCTATGTAGTTCTTTCAGTTCATAAATTACACATGCTAGGTCAATTATTTCAAATATACATGCTTTAGTTTTCGAATGTCACATTATTAGTTATAATTGTTGCATTCTGAGAGTTTGCATGTAAGTAATTGAGCTATCCAGTACTTCAGCATTTCAGTCATAATATTGCTTATATATATAATCAATTAGGAGTAGCTTAATACCGAGTGGACTAGGGTCTGCCACCCTCAAGTCCTAGAACTACGTGCCCCTTAGGTTGTAAGTCCCCTCTGTGGGCATCATTTTAGTGATCACGTTAGTCATGCCTTTATACTTCTTGCAAGGTATATTGGGTCCTCTCGATGGGGTGTATACATCGGACTCCACATTTAGCTCATGTGGTTTTATGTCAATTATTAGTAGCTCCCTTACAATTAGATTCTATTGCATTGACCATGTTATCAGTTATAGTCAGATTTCAGTCTCAGCATGTTATAAACTTGGTCATTGTATTCGATTAGTTCATGTTCAGTTTTCTCTGTTTAGTTATATGCTTTGCTTCAGTTAAGTTTATTGTTCAGCTTTACTTTATCATGCATTCTTAGTAGCTTTCAAATACTGACGCATACTCTGCGCTACATCTTCTCGTGATGTAGGTCCAATTTCTCAGCCTCCAGATCAAGCATAGATTGGTTCCTGATCTTCAGCTCAGTAGTATCAGTGGTGAGTCCTCATTCTCCGAGGACGACATGCATGCTTCCTTTGCTTTTCGTCTTAGTTTTAGTTTTTGCTACATTTAGCTGGAGAATGTCCCAGCACTTCTAGTCAGTTAGAGGCTATTTTCAGACATAGTTAGAATGAGCTTTAGCATTTGAGTTTGACCTTTCAGTTGTTATTAAACTCTCAATTTTATATATTCAGATAGTTTATGGGTACTCCCCATCATTTTAGTTTATCTCATGATTTAGCTTCTGCACAGTATTTCTTTGCTTCAATTTATTTAGTATGCTTATGATATGCTAGCTCAGGGTATCACGTGGGGTCACTCGTTATTATAAGTCCCGTGTTCGCGTCCTAGGGATAGCTTCGGGGTGTGACACGTAGGGAATGATAATAAAAAATCATAAAATGGGTGCACCTTACTTAATGAATTCATGATTATTCATAGGGTTTGGTGAACATTTTATCATTTGGGTTTGAAATTAGCCAAACGGCAATAACTTGGGGATTATTTTAACCTAATTTACTCAAAAGTAAAAAATAAAAGTTTCACATATAATGTCACTTGAAATTCTTTGAAAGTGATTTTTAAGTGGGATGCTTACATAACATGTCATATTCCTCCAAGGAGTTTATGTACAAAACTCACAAAACGATATAAAAGAATAATAATTTGTTTGGTCAAATTTCTAAAATCAGCTTATTTTGACAATACATACATACGTAAATAGATAACAAATACATGGTGTGCTACGGAAACGGAGAAACATAAAGAATAAAAGATCACAGAAACATGAAGAACATAAAAACCAGTCTGTCGAAGAAAATACTTACTACATAGAAGTAGCATTACAAGGTTTTATTGTGTTTCATACACAAAAGTTTATACATTATACACTGCACCTTCAACTAATGAAGCAAAATATTCTTGAAAGTTCTCAAATTGCAAAAGACTTCACCTCATCCACTTTCCAGAGGTCTGCATACTTATACCACCTCATGAACCCTTCATCATTTCGAGTGCGCTGACACATGATGCACGAGTCACATGATTACATAATTTTCTTTCTATAAATATCAAAGTTAAAATTGGCTGGTAAACTCTATCCAATATAGAATTATATTTAATATTTCTCTGTTTTCAGAGAAGATTTTAGTAATGATCTGACGCCCTCTTCTTTGAGGATTTAGGAGATGTAGATTCTCTAAATTACTTGACTTTCATATTCCTTCAACTAACCACTCTCGTAAAATTCTCAGATTATACAATCAGTAATCCATTTAAGTGTCTAATCAGTAAAGTGACCATACTATACATTTGATAATGTTCACAAGCTTATGAATTCAAAGAAAACGAGACTCTTAATGTTATTTATTATACAAACAAAAGTAACATTGAAAGATTATGTAGTACTTGTTATTTTAAAAAGAAATCCATTGATTTCTTATTTTTGAAGATGACACTTATGTCTTTGGTGAAACATTTCACAACAAGATGCTTTTTTGAAGTGCCTACTTACTATTTTGTTGTTTGTTTAAACCACAAAAATTTGTTTCTACTAGTGAACAACGTTTAAGTATGAGTTAAATTTTCTGTATAATCTCCACTTCAAGCAATATTGTGATATCACTGAAGGTGGAAATAGCTCTTGGACCAAAATCTCTTACTTACGAAATGTTCTTGGTTGTTGACACTTTCTTTTTGGGGAAGAAATATATGTTTCATGATATCTCATGTAAAATTAGCATGTAAAGTTTAAATATGAATCCTGACTTTAATAATTTAGGGATTTACATTTTGTCCTTGTGATGGCTGAAGTAATGATCAATTTACAGCATATATTATGTGAAAAAAATGTGTTTTGTTCGGAAAATGTTAATTACCTAATTAGATTTTTTTTCATTTCATAACTAATGCATAATGTGTATATCATATTGAATCTCCGCATTAATGGAAATATGGATTGTGTATTGGTTTAGCTTGAGGAATGTTGTTGGAACTAAGAAATATCTTTGATGGACTGTTAAATGATGCCGGTAGGAATATTGTTGGAAATAAAAAATGTCTTTGATGGATTGTTAAATGATGTTGGTTTTTGATAATTTCTGTAAAAAAAATATGTCTTTTTGGATTCTATGATCTTTAGTAACATTGAAATTTCAGATTGGTGCTGGCGAATTTGGGATATATAGCTTTGTAAGTTTATTGTTTATTCGATGAAGCATAGTATGGCTTAGAGTGTCTGAGCTATCATTTGCCTCGACAAGGAATTCTCAGCTCTTCTGACCATACTTTGTGAGTATATATTATGCTGACACATGATTATTAAAGATCATTCTGGAGGCCATGGAATAACATTTCGATGTTTATCCAAAACTAACGTTTATCCTGAGTCTTCAATGAAATTAATATCCTATGTAGTTTAATGCCTTTATATGGCTGGCAACAAGTGTGTGCATCCTCCTACTCACTGTCAATAATTTCATACACTAAAGAAAGAACTCAGATCACAGCAACATAAATTAAGGTAGTTGATATCCCTAATGAAGAGGGTGAGCTATTCACCCTTCATGGAAAGATGAGTGATCGTTTTCCACAGCCTAATGCAAATGAAGTAGCTGCGAAGTTTGCAAACGATGAAGCTTATCCTCCTGATGTAAGTCTTATTACTAATGTTCCATCTTTTTGAGAAAAACTTCACTTTCTTAGAAAATCTTTATGCACTGCCTTTTTATGGTATGCACTCTCATTCCGTGTTAGAAAAACTTATTAGCTTCAAGAGATAAATTTGTTGTTCAACTAGAGCATTTTGAGGACTAAATTGACTTCAATATTCTAAAATAGATTTAATATTTTTAGTGATTGGACTGGTTAGTTAACGTAGCTTGATTGGTTGTTATTGCGAGTTTATTTACAACTTGTAATGAGATTTAGTTTGAAAGGTCATCTATTTTTGTGTCATTACTCCAGGTTCTATGTGGTTTACGTTTCTCATACAATTTAAATTAAATAGGTGAACGGATAGATTGTTTTACGTACCTCCATTGTTTGTCCAGTTTTATTTTTCTCTGGATTATCGGTTCAAGAACTGGAACGTGACTGAAATAATTTTAAAACTGATATATCAAAAATTATTTGAAAATGCAAAACTGTATAGAAACTACTATAGAGTTCATTTTTGTTTAGTTTTGATTTAATGAATCTTAATGGTTTTGAGCTCATTTTTGGAGAGACTTGGTCAGAAATTTCAGCTTAACAAGAAGGTCTGTATTCTGTGGTGGTTTTTATTTCGTTACTCTATTCTGTAGAGTGAATAGCTGAGATTTTGTTTGTAGTTGGTGATTGGAAAGAGTTATGTTTGATCATTAAGTTCAGAATTTTACTGTAGCAACACCTTTCGTCTTCCAATACATAAACTCACACAGTTGAAATATAAATTTGAGTTGTAGTAAAACCTATATTGCTTGGACTCTTCAAAAATTTCAAGGGGTGCGTGTCGGATTCGTCGAAAGTATTTTATTTTTAGAGAATCCAACACGGATGCGACATCAAAAGGGAAGAGTCTACGCAACTTAGAGTAAAAGTATTGTACCATGGTTTCACTCACTAATGAACATTTGAAGGTAAATCATAAACTTATTCCATGAACCAATGTTTGCCATAATGGAACGTATGATCTGAATTATTTGCTTCTCGCAAAAGGTAAAAAGAATAAGAGAAAAATGGGGTTAAATGGAAGGAAGTATGCTGAACACTCACTGAAATTTTGCTCCAGCGGTACTAATTTAGACAAAATTTGGCAGTCGTAATGTTCTTTGAGGTGCATGAAGTCATTGAATTATCAATGAAGCAACCTCCACACTGTTCAAAAACTATTCAAGAACTCTTTGCTTCTTTCCCATTCTTTGCCATCATGTATTAACGTGTCCTTTTTAATTCTTCCTGATTAATTCTTCTTTAAATCTATTGTGTTGTATTATTTAATGATAAATATAAATACATACAATTTATTGATTTATTTCTAATTCTTTTATTTCATTATTAATGTGTAGGAAAAAATAAGTGGTCCAATTTGAAATGGTGGACTAAAAGTTGATCTATTGAACTGAATGATGAAGACTTTTTGAACAATCATAATGTTTAAGTTTTTATTTGGTTTTGTGTAATTCATTGCTAGTAAACATCTTGAAACATTGTTTTATTAGTATGTATTGTACAATACATATGTTGCTTTTTGATGTTTATGCAATTATATATATTTTAATTATTATTTTTGAGTTTCTTATTAGATTATTTAATGCTTGAGATCATCTAATAAATGTATGTTTAAATAAATTTGTAAATTTTCAATATATAATTGTGGCTACACTTCTTAAATGTTGTTTTAGAGGAGGTAGCAATGGTCACACTTTTCAAGTGTGACCTAAGGTAGAAAAAGCCACGCTTGAAAAGTGTGGTTTGAGTTCATGAAAAGTATTGCCATATCATATGTTGAAGTGTGGCCCTTGTTGTAGTTAGACCACGCTTTTAAAGCGACACTTGAAAAGTGTGGCCTTGGGTAAAAATTTACGCTAGTTTAGGCCAACCCTAGAAAAGTGTTGCCTAAAGTCAAAAACTGTAGCCTTTGATTAAAGACTACACTTTCTCATAGTTTAGGCCACACTTTTTCGGGCTGGCTAATGACCTAAAATGTTGTAGTGTTTGCATGTTCAAGCCATTTACCTTGTCTTTCAGTTCCTAGTAAAATGATAAAAATGGAAATCAATCAGCTACATCTTTAGAATGAGGAAGTTGTGATAAAAATAATTATAATGAACACTCATTCATAATCAAGAAGAAGAGATTTAGCCGTTTGAAATATGTCAATTGCATTATTTTGAAAATCTTCAGGTTGAGAACCAAGGAAGTAACATCACTCAAGGTCTTAGGGAGGAATCAGTTTGTTGAGGAGGCTACTTGGGAGGGTGAGGAGGATATGAAGAAGAGATAACCACATCTCTTCGAGTCCGAAGAAATTTCAAATTAAGGTACTAATCCTTTTCTTAGCATTTATTTTAAGTTGACATGTTGTGTTATATATTACTTGTTGGGTGTTTGAGCTGATTGTTAGATGTTACACCCTTAGTCTACTTAGAGTAATCTCATACGAGAACTAGAATTAGAAAGAACTATTTTGGAAAGAGTAAAATTGGAAATTTTAGCAAGTTATGCTAAATATGAGTTTTGGGTCAACTTTAAACGACCATAACTTTTAGTACACGATGATTTAGGTAGCCCATAAGATATCAAATGAAAGGTCTACGAATCCTCTTTCCAACGTCACCAAGTTTGGTAATTTTTGAGATCGTATGAGGGAGGTATTCCCATTTGAAGTTGGGCTGTCCAGTTAAGGAAAGTTACCCGGCTTTAAGAGGGGTATTTTAGTCTTTTCCTTACCTGATCAGATTAAAACGAAATTTGGTAATATTTAGGGGTATAAACTGATTTGGTTCAGTTTTACAAATCCAAAAATACGCTAGGGTTTTGAGAGAAGTTCAAGAAGAGGAGAAAAGGAGAAAAGTCAAGCGTTCGTCAATTTCTTGAAGATTTTGTTGCAGATTTCTCCAAGGGTTTGATCCATAAGAGGTATGTGAGTACATATAGCATTGGGTTCATTTACCTATGCGCCAATCACTGCTCCCCAAGTCTTGAGATAATCGTATGAGTTTTAAGATTGTTTTTGAGTAGATTTTGTATACTTATGTTGGGTTTTCTAATTAAAGTGTTGGGGAAGAAACCATTCGATTCTAGGTGAATTGGGGTTAGAAAACAAGTAAGAAAATTTGTAAAACTTTTTGGGAAAAGGGGTGGGGCACCGCGCCACTCACTGCTCCCCAAGTCTGGTTCTGTACGATGGGTCCTGGGGCGCCGCACCACTCAGTGTGCCCCAACCTTTGTTTTATAGTTCAGGGTCTGGTGCCCTGCGCCACTCAGTACGTTAGGGTCGCCAGGTCCTCTACCTTTCTCACTTCTTTCCGTTTGAAATTTAAATGCACAAACCAAAACATATAATTATCCGATATCAAATAAAATATTAAAGATAAGACAAATACAAGGATATAATTATTTTAGTAAATTTGATTATAAATCAAGATTTTATCACTTAAAACTAGAAGAAGAATCTAAAAAACTAACAGCATTCACTGTACCACAAGGATTTTATGAATGTAATGCATTACCATTTGGATATAAAAATGCACCAGGTAGATATCAACACTTTATGGACAATTACTTTAAACAAATAGAAAATTGTGTAGTGTACATTGATGAAATATTATTATATTCCAAAACACAAGATGAACATATAAGATTATTAGAAAAATTTATATACATCATATGTTAGAAAAAGAAACGGTAAAACTAGAAGATAGTTTAACTGCTATGATAAGAATAACAAAAGAAAATGAAAAAATAGATAGAAAAACAGAAATTGAAAAAATAAAACAA